>NC_092271.1:861910-918186 GCF_036320965.1 Panulirus ornatus
GAAAGCCGGCAAGGCAGCAGGTTTGGATGGTATTGCAGTGGAATTTATTAAAAAAGAGGGTGACTGTATTGTTGACTGGTTGGTAAGGTTATTTAATGTATGTATGACTCATGCCTGAGGATTGGTGGAATGCGTGCATAGTGCTATTGTACAAAGGCAAAGGGGATAAGAGTGAGTGCTCAAATTACTGAGCTATAAGTTTGTTGAGTATTCCTGGTAAATTATATGGGAGGATATTGATTGAGAGGGTGAAGGCATGTACAGAGCATCAGATTGGGGAAGAGCAGTGTGGTTTCAGAAGTGGTAGAGGATGTGTGGATCAGGTGTTTGCTTTGAAGAATGCATGTGAGAAATACTTAGAAAAGCAAATGGATTTGTATGTAGCATTTATGGATCTGGAGAAGTCATATGATAGAGTTGATAGAGATGCTCTGTAGAAGGTATTAAGAATATATGGTGTGGGAGGCAAGTTGTTAGAAGTAGTGAAAAGTTTTTATCGAGGATGTAAGGCATGTATAGGTGTAGGAAGAGAGGAAAGTGATTGGTTCTCAGTGAATGTAGGTTTACGGCAGGGGTGTGTGATGTCTCCATGGTTGTTTAATTTGTTTATGGATGGGATTGTTAGGGAGGTGAATGCAAGAGTTTTGGAAAGAGGGGCAAGTATGAAGTCTGTTGGGGATGAGAGAGCTTGAGAAGTGAGTCAGTTGTTGTTCGCTGATGATACAGCGCTGGTGGCTGATTCCTGTGAGAAACTGCAGAAGCTGGTGACTGAGTTTGGTAAAGTGTGTGAAAGAAGAAAGTTAATAGTAAATGTGAATAAGAGCAAGGTTATTAGGTACAGTAGGGTTGAGGGTCAAGTCAATTGGGAGGTGAGTTTGAATGGAGAAAAACTGGAGGAAGTGAAGTGTTTTAGATATCTGGGAGTGGATCTGGCAGCGGATGGAACCATGGAAGCGGAAGTGGATCATAGGGTGGGGGAGGGGGCGAAAATTCTGGGAGCCTTCAAGAATGTGTGGAAGTCGAGAACATTATATCGGAAAGCAAAAATGGGTATGTTTGAAGGAATAGTGGTTCCAACAATGTTGTATGGTTGCGAGGCGTGGGCTATGGATAGTGTTGTGCGCAGGAGGATGGATGTGCTGGAAATGAGATGTTTGAGGACAATGTGTGGTGTGAGGTGGTTTGATCGAGTAAGTAACGTAAGGGTGAGAGAGATATATGGAAATAAAAAGAGCGTGGTTGAGAGAGCAGAGGAGGGTGTTTTGAAGTGGTTTGGGCACATGGAGAGAATGAGTGAGGAAAGATTGACCAAGAGGATATATGTGTCGGAGGTGGAGGGAACGACGAGAAGAGGGAGACCAAATTGGAGGTGGAAAGATGGAGTGAAAAAGATTTTGTGTGATCGGGGCCTGAACATGCAGGAGGGTGAAAGGAGGGCAAGGAATAGAGTGAATTGGAGCGATGTGGTATACCGCGGTTGATGTGTTGTCAGTGGATTGAATTAGGGCATGTGAAGAGTCTGGGGTAAACCATGGAAAGCTGTGTAGGTATGTATATTTGCGTGTGTTGACGTGTATGTATATACTTGTGTATGGGGGTGGGTTGGGCCATTTCTTTCGTCTGTTTCCTTGCGCTACCTCGCAAACGCGGGAGACAGCGACATAGCAAAAAAAAAAAAAAAATATTATTATTATTGGTATTATTATTATTCTTTTTATTATTATTATCATTAATATTATTATATCATTATTATTTTTATTATTATTATTATTATTATTATTATTATTATTATTATTATTATTATTATTATTATTATTATTATTATTATTATTATTATTATTATTATTATCATTACTATTATTATTATTATTATTATTATTATTATTATTATTATTATTATTATTATTATTATTATTATTATTATTATCATTATTATTATTATTATTATTATTGTTATTATTGTTATTATTACTATTATTATTATTATTATCATTATTATTATTATTATTATTATTATTATTATTATTATTATTACTATTATTATAATCATTATTATTATTATTATTATTATTATTATTATTATTATTATTATTATTATTATTATTATTATTATTATTATTTCTATTATTATTATTATTATTATTATTATTATTATTCTATTATCATTATTATTATTATTATTATTATTATTATTATTATTATTATTATTAGTATTATTAGTATTATTATTATCATTATAATCTATATTATTATTATCATTATTATCATTATTATTTTATCATTATTTTCATTACTATCTTTATTATTACTATTATTATTATCATCATCATATTTATCATTATTATTGTTATTATCATTATTATTATTGCTGTTATTATAATTATTATACATATCATCATTATTATCATTACAATGAATTATTATTGTTGATATTATAATTGTCATTTTTATCATTATTTTTATTACCATCATTATTATTATTATTACTTTTATTATCATCATATTTATCTTTATTATTGTTATTATCATTATTATTGTTGTTATTATTATTATAATTGTTGTCACCATTATCATTATTATCAATTAAATGATTTATTATTGTCATTATTTTCCTTAGTATTTTTTTTTGTATTTATTTATTACACTTTGTCGCTTTTTCCCGCGTCAGGTAGGTAGCGCAAGGAAACCGACGAAATGATGGCCCAACATACCCACATACACATGTATATATATTCATATATATATATATATATATATATATATATATATATATATATATATATATATATATATATATATATATATATTTTTTTTTTTTTTTTTTGCCGCTGTCTCCCGCGTTTGCGAGGTAGCGTAAGGAAACAGACGAAAGAAATGGCCCAACCCACCCCTATACACATGTATATACATACACGTCCACACACGCAAATATACATACCTACACAGCTTTCCATGGTTTACCCCAGACGCTTCACATGCCTTGATTCAATCCACTGACAGCACGTCAACCCCGGTATACCACATCGCTCCAATTCACTCTATTCCTTGCCCTACTTTCACCCTCCAGCATGTTCAGGCCCCGATCACACAAAATCTTTTTCACTCCATCTTTCCACCTCCAATTTGGTCTCCCTCTTCTCCTCGTTCCCTCCACCTCCGACACATATATCCTCTTGGTCAATCTTTCCTCACTCATTCTCTCCATGTGCCCAAACCACTTCAAAACACCCTCTTCTGCTCTCTCAACCACGCTCTTTTTATTTCCACACATCTCTCTTACCCTTACGTTACTCACTCGATCAAACCACCTCACACCACACATTGTCCTCAAACATCTCATTTCCAGCACATCCATCCTCCTGCGCACAACTCTATCCATAGCCCACGCCTCGCAACCATACAACATTGTTGGAATCACTATTCCTTCAAACATACCCATTTTTGCTTTCCGAGATAATGTTCTCGACTTCCACACATTCTTCAAGGCTCCCAGAATTTTCGCCCCCTCCCCCACCCTATGATCCACTTCCGCTTCCATGGTTCCGTCCGCTGCCAGATCCACTCCCAGATATCTAAAACACTTCACTTCCTCCAGTTTTTCTCCATTCAAACTCACCTCCCAATTGAATTGACCCTCAACCCTACTGTACCTAATAACCTTGCTCTTATTCACATTTACTCTTAACTTTCTTCTTCCACACACTTTACCAAACTCAGTCACCAGCCTCTGCAGTTTCTCACATGAATCAGCCACCAGCGCTGTATCATCAGCGAACAACAACTGACTCACTTCCCAAGCTCTCTCATCCCCAACAGACTTCATACTTGCCCCTCTTTCCAAAACTCTTGCATTTACCTCCCTAACAACCCCATCCATAAACAAATTAAACAACCATGGAGACATCACACACCCCTGCCGCAAACCTACATTCACTGAGAACCAATCACTTTCCTCTCTTCCTACACCTACACATGCCTTACATCCTCGATAAAAACTTTTCACTGCTTCTAACAACTTGCCTCCCACACCATATATTCTTAATACCTTCCACAGAGCATCTCTATCAACTCTATCATATGCCTTCTCCAGATCCATAAATGCTACATACAAATCCATTTGCTTTTCTAAGTATTTCTCACATACATTCTTCAAAGCAAACACCTGATCCACACATCCTCTACCACTTCTGAAACCACACTGCTCTTCCCCAATCTGATGCTCTGTACATGCCTTCACCCTCTCAATCAATACCCTCCCATATAATTTACCAGGAATACTCAACAAACTTATACCTCTGTAATTTGAGCACTCACTCTTATCCCCTTTGCCTTTGTACAATGGCACTATGCACGCATTCCGCCAATCCTCAGGCACCTCACCATGAGTCATACATACATTAAATAACCTTACCAACCAGTCAACAATACAGTCACCCCCTTTTTTAATAAATTCCACTGCAATACCATCCAAACCTGCTGCCTTGCCGGCTTTCATCTTCCGCAAAGCTTTCACTACCTCTTATTATTATTATTATTATTATTTTCATTATTATTATTATTACTATTATTATCCTTATTATCATTATTATTATTATTATTATTATCGTTATTGTTATCTTTACCATTGTTACTATTATTATAATCATTATTATCGTTATTACTATTATTATTATGATTATGATTATCATTATTATTATTGTTATTATTATTATTATTATTATTATCATTATCATTATTATTATTATTATTATTATTATTATTATTATTAATATTATTATTATTATTATCATTAGTATTGCTATTATCATTATTAGCATTATTGTTATCATGTTATCATAATTATCATCATTTTCATTATTATCATTATTATGATTATAATTTTTATTTTATATCTTTTTCTTTTTATTATATTTTGTCGCTGTCTCCTGCGTCAGCGAGGTAGCTCACGGAAACATATAAAAGAATGGCCCAACCCATCCACATATTCATGTATATGGATACACGTCTATACACTCACATATACATACCTATACATTTCAAGGCATACATATATATATTTATATATATATATATATATATATATATATATATATATATATATATATATATATATATATATATATATATATATATATATATATATATATATATATATATATATATATATACACAGACACATACATATATACACATTTACATAATTCATCCTCGCTGCCTTTATTCACTATCGTGGGCACCCAGTCCTCCTAATTATGCTGTCCCTCAACCCTACTGAACCTAACAACCTTGCTCTTCTTCGAAGTTACCGTCAGATTTATTCTTTTACACATTTTACTAAACAGTCAAAAACTTCTGCAGTTTCTCACCCGAATCAGCCACCAACGCGGTATCATCAGCAAACAAAAACTGACTTACTTCCTAAGCCCTCTCATCCACAAGAGACTGCATACTTGCCCCTCTCTCCAAAACTCTTGAATTTACCTCCCTAAGAACCCCATCCATAAACAAATTGAACAACCACGGAGACATCATGCATCCCTGCCGCAAACCGATATTCACTGAGAACCAACTTCTCTTCCTACACGTACACATTCCTTACATCCTCGACAAAACCTTTTCACTGCTTTACCAACTTACTTCCCACACCGTATACCCTTAATACCTTCCACAAAGCATCTCTCTCAATGCTATCATAATCCTTTCCCGATCCATGAATGCTACATACAAATCCATCTGTTTTTCTAAGAATTTCTCACATACATTCTTCAAAGCAAGCATCTTATCCACACATCCTTTACCACTTCTGAAACCACACTGCTCTTCCATAATCTGATGCTCTGTACATGCTTTTACCCTCTCAATCAATACCCTCCCATATAATTTCCCAGGAATATTCAACAAGCATATACCTCTATATTTTGAACATCACCTTTATCCCCTTGCCTTTGTACAATGGCACTATGCATGCATTCCGCCAATCCTCAGGCATTTCACCATGAACAATACATACAATGAATATACTTACCAAGCAGTCAACAACACAGTTACTCCATTTTTCAATGAATTCCACTGCAATACCATCCAATCCCTCCGCCTTGCCGGCTTTCATCTTCCGCAATGGTTTCACTACCTCTTCTCTGTTCACCAAACTATTCTCCTTGACCCTCTCACTTCGCACACCACCTCAACCAAAACACCCTATATCTGCCATTCTATCATGAAACACATTTAACACACCTTCAAAATACTCACACCATCTCCTCATTCCACCACTACTTGTTGCCACCTCCCTGTTAACCCCCTTCACCGATGTTCCTATTTGTTCTCTTATCTTCCGCACTTTATTTACTTCCATCCAAAACATCATTTTATTCTCCCTATAATTTAATGATACTCTCCCACCCCAGCTCTCATTTGCCCTCTTTTTCACCTCTTCCACCTTTCTCTAGACCTTCAGCCTTTTTGTTTTATACATCTCCCAGTCATTTATACTACTTCCTCCCAAAAAATTGTCCCAACGCCTCTCTCTTCTTTTTCACAAAGAATCTTACTTCTTCATCCCACCACTCACTACCCTTTCTAATCTGCACACCTCCCACCTTTCTTATGCCACAAGCATCTTTTGCACAAGCCATCACTGCTTTCCTAAATAAATTCCGTTTCTCTCCCATTCCCCTTACGTTATTTGCTCTCACCTTTTTTCATTCTGCACTCAATCTCTCCTGGTACTTCTACACACGTCTTCTTTCCAAGTTCACTAATCTCCACTCTTTTCACCCAAAAATTCTCTCTTCTTTTTCAGAAAACTTCTACAAGTCGTTACCTTTGCCTCCACAAGATAATGATCAGACAACCCTCCAGTTGCACCTCTAACACATTAACATTCAAAAGTCTATTTTTGAAGCTCCTATCAATCAACACGTAATCCGTTAACGCTCTCTGGACATGTTTCCTACTTACATACGTATACTTATGCATATCTGTTTTTAAACCAGGTGTTCCCAATTAACAGTCCTTTTTCAGCACACAAATATACAACATCTTCACCATTTCCATATACAGTGCTGAACACCCCATGCACACTAATCATACCCTCAACTGCCATATTACTCACCTATGCATTCAAATCACCCATCATTATAACCCGGTCTCATGCATCAAAGCTACTACGACACTCACTCAGCTGCTCCCAAAGCTTTTGCCTCTCATGATCTTTCTTCTCTTGACTAGGTGCATAGACACCAAGATTGCCCATCTCTCTCTCCATCCACTTTCAGTTTTACCCATATCAAGCTACAGTTCTTTCTTACACTCTATCACATACTCTCACAACTCCTGCTTCAGGAGTAGTGCTACTCCTTCCTTTGTTCTTGTCCTTTCACCAACCCCTGACTTTACTCCCAAGACATTCCAAAAGTTTTACCCTTGAGCTTCGTTTCACTCAGAGCCAAAACATCCTGGTTCCTTTCCTCTATCTCTCATTTTATCTCATCTTTGTTACATCCACACACATTTAGACACCCCAATCTGAACCTTCGAGGAGGATGACTACTCCCCACACGACTCCTTCTTCTGTTTCCCATTTTAGAAAGTTAAAATACGGGGAGGGGAGTGTTTATAGCCCCCCACTTCCGTCCCCTTTAGTCGCCTTTTACGACACGCAGGGAATGCGTGGGACATATTCTTTATCCCCTATCCCCAGAGATAATTCATTATTGATATCATTATTATTATTACTATCATTATTATTTCTTTTATCATTCTCTCATTATAATAATTATCATTAGCATCATTATTATTATCATTATCATTATTATTATCATATGCATACAGCATGGAATTTTGATCATGTTCGTTGACGTTAAGAACCTTCAAAATTCGTTTAGAATTATAATCGTGAAGTGAACCACTTGATTCACTATTTATTCATACTACATAGTTTTATTTCGAAACATCTTTTAGACATTATTCGTGCCTCGATACACAGAACGTTATCACAAACATGTCGATGGTAATCTGTACTGATATTCTGCTGGGGGAAAAGTTTGAAACTGTGTCGACACATTTAAGTCCCGGCTTCGAAACGTGAAAGTTTGATTTTTCACAGACTCGCATAAGTGTAAGCTTTTAAATGATTTTTTTTTTTTTTGCACACTGATGAATCCAGATGAAACAAAATAAAAGTTAGGTCATCGAGAGCACTTAAAACGTTGGATATTCATGATGGCTTCCATCAATGTTAGCAGCATAGTATCTATTTGAATAGTATTGTACTTGCTGAAGTACAGACCGCCATTGCGAATGTGCCAAAACAGGGACGTTTGAGTGAGCTCAACCACTGCACACAGACTAAGAAGCAATACACTGTTTGAAGCGGACAAAATCTGTCATAATTGCCTTTATTCAAGATGTTTGCTCATAATACATAAATCATGTGAATCGAGAAACTATATTAATAAATCATTTACGTCTAGATAAGCAAACAGACAGAAAACAACATTTGTGAATGACTGTAAAATGGGAATAACGAGTTCAATTTTGGGGCAATTGAACAAAACTATCAATTAAGCTGCTACATCCATCTCATAATTACACAGCTATTTCAGCTAGATAACCAATACCTCTCTAATGATTACATATTGCTTTTAATACAGAAAAGTGTGTAGATATCTTTTATGATGCCAGGATGATATTGCTTTCTCTCTCAACATTGTTTATATATATATATATATATATATATATATATATATATATATATATATATATATATATATATATATATATATATATATATATATATATATATATATATATATATATATATTTATATATGATTCATGTGAGAAACTGCAGAAGCTGGTGACTGAGTTTGGAAAAGTGTGTGGAAGAAGAAAGTTAAGAGTAAATGTGAATAAGAGCAAGGTTATTAGGTACAGTAGGGTTGAGGGTCAAGTCAATTGGGAGGTGAGTTTGAATGGAGAAAAACTGGAGGAAGTGAAGTGTTTTAGATATCTGGGAGTGGATCTGGCAGCGGATGGAACCATGGAAGCGGAAGTGGATCATAGGGTGGGGGAGGGGGCGAAAATCCTGGGGGCCTTGAAGAATGTGTGGAAGTCGAGAACATTATCTCGGAAAGCAAAAATGGGTATGTTTGAAGGAATAGTGGTTCCAACAATGTTGTATGGTTGCGAGGCGTGGGCTATGGATAGAGTTGTGCGCAGGAGGATGGATGTGCTGGAAATGAGATGTTTGAGGACAATGTGTGGTGTGAGGTGGTTTGATCGAGTGAGTAACGTAAGGGTAAGAGAGATGTGTGGAAATAAAAAGAGCGTGGTTGAGAGAGCAGAAGAGGGTGTTTTGAAGTGGTTTGGGCACATGGAGAGGATGAGTGAGGAAAGATTGACCAAGAGGATATATGTGTCGGAGGTGGAGGGAACAAGGAGAAGAGGGAGACCAAATTGGAGGTGGAAAGATGGAGTGAAAAAGATTTTGTGTGATCGGGGCCTGAACATGCAGGAGGGTGAAAGGAGGGCAAGGAATAGAGTGAATTGGAGCGATGTGGTATACCGAGGTTGACGTGCTGTCAGTGGATTGAAGCAGGGCATGTGAAGCGTCTGGGGTAAACCATGGAAAGCTGTGTAGGTATGTATATTTGCGTGTGTGGACGTATGTATATACATGTGTATGGGGGGGGGGGGGTTGGGCCATTTCTTTCGTCTGTTTCCTTGTGCTACCTCGCAAACGCGGGAGACAGCGACAAAGTATAATAAAAAAAAAATATTTATATATATATATATATATATATATATATATATATATATATATATATATATATATATATATATATATATATATATATATATATATATATATATATATTTATATATATATATATATATATATATATATATTTTATATATCTATTTTCCTTTCTTGCTGTCTCCAACGTTAGCGAGGTAGCGACACAGACGAAAGAATGACCCAACCCACCCACATACAAATGTCTATACATACACGTCCACACACGCAATATACATACGTATACATCTCAACGTATACATGCACATACACACACAGACATATACATACATACACGTGTACTTAATTCATACTGTCTGCCCTTATTCATTCCTATCGCCACCTCGCCACACATGTAATAACTTCCCCCTCCCTCCTCAGGTGTGCGAGGTAGTGCTAGGAAAAGACAACAAAGGCCCCATTCGTTCACACTCAGTCTCTAGCTGTCATGCAATAATGCACCGAAACCACAGCTCCCTTTCCTCATCCAGGCCCCACACAACTTTCCATGGTTTACCCCAGACGCTTCACATGCCTTGGCTCAATCCATTGACAGCACGTCGGCCCCGGTATACCACATCGTTCCAATTCACTCTATTCCTTGCACGCCTTTCACCCTCTTGCATGTTCAGGCCCAGATAAAACAAAATCTTTTTCACTCCATCCTTCCACCTCCAATTTGGTCTCCAACTTCTCCTCGTTCCCTCCACCTCTGACACATATATCCTCTTTGTCAATCTTTCCTCGCTGATTCTCTCCATGTGACCAGACCACTTCAAAACACCCTCTTCTGCTCTCTCAACCACACTCTTTTTATTACCACACATCTCTCTTACCCTTACATTACTTACTCGATCAAACCACCGCACACCACATATTGTCCTCAAACATCTCATTTCCACATCTCATATATATATATATATATATATATATATATATATATATATATATATATATATATATATATATATATATATATATATATATATATATATATATATATATATATATATATATATATATATATATATATATATATATATATGGGTATGTTTCAAGGAATAGTGGTTCCAACAATGTTGTATGGTTGCGAGGCGTGGACTATGGATAGAGTTGTGCGCAGGGGGATGGATGTGCTAGAAATGAGATGTTTGAGGACAATGTGTGGTGTGAGGTGGTTTGATCGAGTAAGTAACGTAAGGGTAAGAGAGATGTGTGGAAATAAAAAGAGCGTGGTTGAGAGAGCAGAAGAGGGTGTTTTGAAATGGTTTGGTCACATGGAGAGAATGAGTGAGGAAAGATTGACCAAGAGGATATATGTGTCGGAGGTGGAGGGAACGAGGAGAAGAGGGAGACCAAATTGGAGGTGGAAAGATGGAGTGAAAAAGATTTTGTGTGATCGGGGCCTGAACATGCAGGAGGGTGAAAGGAGGGCAAGGAATAGAGTGAATTGGAGCGATGTGGTATACCGGGGTTGACGTGCTGTCAGTGGATTGAATTAAGGCATGTGAAGCGTCTGGGGTAAACCATGGAAAGCTGTGTAGGTATGTATATTTGCGTGTGTGGACGTATGTATATACATGTGTATGGGGGTGGGTTGGGCCATTTCTTTCGTCTGTTTCCTTGCGCTACCTCGCAAACGCGGGAGACAGAGACAAAAAAAAAATATATATATATATATATATATATATATATATATATATATATATATATATATATATATATATATATATATCATATATGTATATATATATATATATATATATATATCATCAATGGGGATAGGGGAGAAAGAAAACTTCCCACGTATTCCCTGCGTGTCGTAGAAGGCGACTAAAAGGGAAGTGAACGGGGGGCAGGAAATCCTCCCCTCTTGTTTTTTTTTTTTAATTTTCCAAAAAAAGAAACAGAGAAGGGGGCCAGGTGAGGATATTCCCTCAGAGGCCCAGTCCTCTGTTCTTAACGCTTCCTTGCTAACGCGAGAAATGGCGAATAGTGTGAAAAAAAAATATATATATATATATATATATATATATATATATATATATATATATATATATATATATATATATATACATATATATATATATATTTTTTTTTTTTTTCCCTTTTTCGCTGTCTCCCGCGTTTGCGAGGTAGCGCAAGGAAACAGACGAAAGAAATGGCCCAACCCACCCCCATACACATGTATATACATACACGTCCACACACGCAAATATACATACCTACACAGCTTTCCATGGTTTACCCCAGACGCTTCACATGCCCTGATTCAATCCACTGACAGCACGTCAACCCCGGTATACCACATTGATCCAATTCACTCTATTCCTTGCCCTCCTTTCACCCTCCTGCATGTTCAGGCCCCGATCACTCAAAATCTTTATCACACCATCTTTCCACCTCCAATTTGGTGTCCCACTTCTCCTCGTTCCCTCCACCTCCGACACATATATCCTCTTGGTCAATCTTTCCTCACTCACTCTCTCCATGTGCCCAAACCATTTCAAAACACCCTCTTCTGCTCTCTCAACCACGCTCTTTTTATTTCCACACATCTCTCTTACCTTACGTTACTTACTCGATCAAACCACCTCACACCACTTATTGTCCTCAAACATCTCATTTCCAGCACATCCATCCTCCTGCGCACAACTCTATCCATAGCCCACGCCTCGCAACCATACAACATTGTTGGAACCACTATTCCTTCAAACATACCCATTTTTGCTTTCCGAGATAATGTTCTCGACTTCCACACATTCTTAAAGGCTCCCAGGATTTTCGCCACCTCCCCCACCCTATGATCCACTTCCGCTTCCATGGTTCCATCCGCTGCCAGATCCACTCCCAGATATCTAAAACACTTTACTTCCTCCAGGTTTTCTCTATTCAAACTTACCTCCAAATTGACTTGACCCTCAACCCTACTGTACCTAATAACCTTGCTCTTATTCACATTTACTCTTAACTTTCTTCTTTCACACACTTTACCAAACTCAGTCACCAGCTTCTGCAGTTTCTCACAGGAATCAGTCACCAGCGCTGTATCATCAGCGAACAACAACTGACTCACTTCCCAAGTTCTCTCATCCACAACATACTTCATACTTGCCCCTCTTTCCAAAAAATCTTGCATTCACCTCCCTAACAACCCCATCCATAAACAAATTAAACAACCATGGAGACATTACACACCCCTGACGCAAACCTACATTCACTCAGAACCAATCAGTTTCCTCCTCTCTTCCTACACGTACACATGCCTTACATCCTCGATAAAAACTTTTCACTGCTTCTAACAACTTGCCTCCCACACCATATATTCTTAATACCTTCCACAGAGCATCTCCATCAACTCTATCATATGCCTTCTCCAGATCCATAAATGCTACATACAAATCCACTTGCTTTTCTAAGTATTTCTCACATACATTCTTCAAAGCAAACACCTGATCCACACATCCTCTACCACTTCTGAAACCACACTGCTCTTCCCCAATCTGATGCTCTGTACATGCCTTCACCCTCTCAATCAATACCCTCCCATATAATTTACCAGGAATACTCAACAAACTTATATCTCTGTAATTTGAGCACTCACTCTTATCCCCTTTGCCTTTGTACAATGGCACTATGCACGCATTCCGCCAATCCTCAGGCACCTCACCATGAGTCATACATACATTATATAACCTTACCAACCAGTCAATAATACAGTCACCCCCTTTTTTAATAAATTCCGCTGCAATACCATCCACACCTGATGCCTTGCCGTCTTTCATCTTCCGCAAAGCTTTTACTACCTTTTCTCTGTTTACCAAATCATTTTCCCTAACCCTCTCACTTTGCACACCACCTCGACCAAGACACCCTATATATGCCACTCTATCATCAAACACATTCAACAAACCTTCAAAATACTCACTCCATCTCCTTCTCACATCACCACTACTTGTTATCACCTCCCCATTTGAGCCCTTCACTGAAGTTCCCATTTGCTCCCTTGTCTTACGCACTTTATTTACCTGCTTCCAGAACATCTTTTTATTCTCCTTAAAATTTAATGATACTCTCTCACCCCAACTCTCATTTGCCCTCTTTTTCACCTCTTGCACCTTTCTCTTGACTTCCTGTCTCTTTCTTTTATACATCTCCCACTCAAATGCATTTTTCCCTGCAAAAATAATCCAAATGCCTCTCTCTTCTCTTTCACTAATAATCTTACTTCTTCATCCCACCACTCACTACCCTTTCTAATCAACCCACCTCCCACTCTTCTCATGCCACAAGCATCTTTTGCGCAATCCATCACTGATTCCCTAAATACATCCCATTCCTCCCCCACTCCCCTTACTTCCATTGTTCTCACCTTTTTCCATTCTGCTCAGTCTCTCCTGGTACTTCCTCACACAAGTCTCCTTCCCAAGCTCACTTACTCTCACCACCCTCTTCACACCAACATTCACTCTTCTTTTCTGAAAACCTATACAAATCTTCACCTTAGCCTCCACAAGATAATGATCAGACATCCCTCCACTTGCACCTCTCAGCACATTAACATCTAAAAGTCTCTCTTTCGCGCGCCTGTCAATTAACACGTAATCCAATAACGCTCTCTGGCCATCTCTCCTACTTACATACGTATACTTATGTATATCTCGCTTTTTAAACCAGGTATTCCCAATCACCAGTCCTTTTTCAGCACATAAATATACAAGTCTTCACCATTTCCATTTACAACACTGAACACCCCATGTATACCAATTATTCCCTCAACTGCCACATTACTCACCTTTGCATTCAAATCACCCATCACTATAGCCCGGTCTCGTGCATCAAAACCACTAACACACTCCTTCATTTGCTCCCAAAACATTTGCCTCTCATGATCTTTCTTCTCATGCTCAGGTGCATATGCACCAATAAATACCCATCTCTCTCCATCAACTTTCAATTTTACCCATATTAATCGAGAACTTACTTTCTTACATTCTATCACATACTCCCACAACTCCTGTTTCAGGAGTACTGCTACTCCTTCCCTTGCTCTTGTCCTCTCACTAACCCCTGACTTTACTCCCAAGACATTCCCAAACCACTCTTCCCTTTTACCCTTGAGCTTCGTTTCACTCAGAGCCAAAACATCCAGGTTCCTTTCCTCAAACATACTACCTATCTCTCCTTTTTTCACATCTTGGTTACATCCACACACATTTAGACTCCCCAGTCTGAGCCTTCGAGGAGGATGAGCACTCCCCGCGTGACTCCTCCTGATTCCCATTTTAGAAAGTTAAAAAAAAAAAAATACAAGGAGGGGAGGATTTCTGGCCCCCCGCTCCCGTCCCCTCTAGTCGCCTTCTAAGACACGCGAGGAATGCGTGGGAAGTATTCTTTCACCCCTATCCCCAGTGATAATATACATATATATACACATATGTATACATACACATACATACGCACATATACACACACACACATATACATATATAAACATATGAAAAATGTAACAAACAATTTAGAAAACTGAAACTTCTAGCTTGAAATGAAATGAAAAAAATGAATGTCACATAATGGTTCAACCTCTGGCTATGGAAAAGAGAAATGTATGATTTATTTACACAAACGTCAATAGCAGTCAATATATATATATATATATATATATATATATATATATATATATAGCGTGGGCTATGGATAGAGATGTGCGCAGGAGGATGGATGTGCTGGAAATGAGATGTTTGAGGACAATGTGTGGTGTGAGGTGGTTTGATCGAGTAAGTAACGTAAGGGTAAGAGAGATGTGTGGAAATAAAAAGAGCGTGGTCGAGAGAGCAGAAGAGGGTGTTTTGAAATGGTTTGGGCACATGGAGAGAATGAGTGAGGAGAGATTGACCAAGAGGATATATGTGTCGGAGGTGGAGGGAACGAGGAGAAGAGGGAGACCAAATTGGAGGTGGAAAGATGGAGTGAAAAAGATTTTGTGTGATCGGGGCCTGAACATGCAGGAGGGTGAAAGGAGGGCAAGAAATAGAGTGAATTGGAGTCATGTGGTATACAGGGGTTGACGTGCTGTCAGTGGATTGAAGCAAGGCATGTGAAGCGTCTGGGGTAAACCATGGAAAGCTGTGTAGGTATGTATATTTGCGTGTCTGGACGTGTGTATGTACATGTGTATGGGGGGGGGGGTTGGGCCATTTCTTTCGTCTGTTTCCTTGCGCTACCTCGCAAACGCGGGAGACAGCGACAAAGTATAAAAAAAAAAAAAAAAAAAAAAAAAAAAAAAAAAAAAATATATATATATATATATATATATATATATATATATATATATATATATATATATATATATATATATATATATATATATATATATATATATATATATATATATATATATATATATATATATATATATATATATATATATATATATATATATATATATATATATATATATATATATAAAATAGCATTCCCCTCCTCCCGGGAGGTAGCGCTAGGGAAGGACAAAAAGCCACATTCGTTCACACTCAGTCTGTCATATGTAATACACCGAAACCTCAGCTCCCTTTCCACATCCAAGCCCCACAAAACTCTCCAAAATTTACCCCAGACGCTTCATATTCCCTAGTTCAATCCACCGACAGCACGTCGACCCCGGTATACCACATCATTCCAATTCACTCTATCCCTTGCGCGCCTTTCACCCTCCTGCATGTTCAGGCCCCGATCACACAAAATCTTTTTCTCTCCATCCTTCCACCTCCAGTTTGGTCTCCCACTTCTCGTTCCCTCCACTGCTGACACATATATCCTCTTTGTCAATCTTTCCTCACTAATTCTCTGCTTGTGACCAAACCATTTCAAAACACCCTCTTCTGCTCTGTCATCCACACTCATTTTATTACCACACATCTCTCTTACCCTATTATTACTTACTCGATCAAACCACCTCATACCAAATATTGTCCTCAAACATCTCATTTCCAACACATCGATTCTCCTTCGCACAACCCTATCTATAGCCCACGCCTCGCAACCATACAACATTGCTGGAACCACTATTCATTCAAACATACCCATTTTTGCTCTCCAAGATAACGTTCTCGCCTTCCAAACTTTTTTGAACGATCCCATAACCGTCACCCACTACCCAACCCGTGACTCACTTCCGCTTCCATGGTTCCATCCACTACCAAATCAACTTCCAGATATCTAAAACACTTCATTTCCTCCAGTTTTTCTCCAATCAAACTCACCTCCCAATTGACTTTTCCCTCATCCCTACTGAACCTATTAAATTTACCTTGCTCTTATTCACATTTACTCTCAACTTTCTTCTTTCACACTCTTTGCCAAACTCAGTCATCAGCTTCTGCAGTTTTTCACCCGAATCAGCCACCAGCGCTGGGTCATCAGCGAACAACAACTTACTCAGTTCCCAAGCTCTCTCATCTACAACAAACTGCATACTTGTCCCTCTCTCCAAAACTCTTGAATCACCTCCCTAACAACCCCATCCATTAAAAAGATTAAACAACTATGGAGACATCACGCATCCCTGCAGCAAACCAACATTCACTGGGAACCAATTACATTTCTCTCTTCCAACTCGTACATATGCCTTACATCCTCGATAAAAACTTTTCACTGCTTATAGCAATTTACCTCCCACACCATACACTCTTAATACCTTCCACAGAGCATCTCTATCAAGTCTATCATATGGCCTCTCTAGATCTGTAAATGCTACATACAAATCCATCTGTTTTCGAAGTATTTCACACATGCATTCTTCAAAGCAAACACCTGATCCACACATCCTATGTCACTTCTGAAACAACACTGCTCTTCCCCAATCTGATGTTCTGTACATGCCTTGACCCTCTCAATCAATACCCTCCCATATGATTCCCCAGGAATACTCAACAAACTTATACCTCTGTAATTTGAACGCTCACTCTTATCCCCTTTGCTTTTGTACAAAGACACAATGCATGCATTCCTCCAATCCTCAGGCACTTCACCATGAACCATACATATAGTGAATATCCTCACCAACCAGTCAACAACAGTCACCACCTTTTTTAAATAAATTCCACAAAAATACCATCCAAACCCGCCGCCTTTACCGAATTTTATCTTCTGCAAATCTTCCATTACCTTTTCTCTACGAAATTATTCTCTCGGCACCTATCACTTTGCACACCACCTCGACCATAACACCTTATATCTGCCACTCTCATCAAACACATTCAACAAACCTTCAAATTATCCACTCCATCTTCCTCTCACTTCACCACTACTTGTTAGTGCCTCCCCATTTGCCCCCTTTCCCCATGTTCCAATTTGTTCTCATATCTGACGCATTTTCTTTACCCCATTCCAAAACATCATTTTTATTTTCCATAAGATTTAATGATACTCTCTTACCCTAACTCTAATTTGCCCTCTTTTTCACATATTGCACCTATCTCTTGACCTTTTGCCTCTTTCTTTAATATATCTCCCAGTCATTCGCACTATTTCCCTACAGAAATCGTCCAAATGCCTCTCTCTTCTCTTTCGCTAACAATCTTACTTTTTCATCCCATCACTCACTACCCATTCTAATCTTCCCACCTTTCACCTTTCTCATGCCACAATCATCTTTTGTGCAAACCATCACTGCTTCTCTAAATACATCCCATTCCTCTCCCATTCCCCTTACGTCATTTGCTCTCACCTTTTTCCATTCTGCACTCAGACTCTCCTGGTAGTTCCTCACACAAGTCTCCTTTCCAAGATCACCTACTCTCAACACTTTCTTCAACCGAACATTCTCTCTTCTTTCCTGAAAACCTCTACATATGTTCACCTTCGCCTCCAAAAGATGATAATCAGACATCCCTCCAGATGCCCCTTTCAGCACATTAACATCCAAAAGTCTCTTTCACGCGCCTGTCAATTAACACGTAATCCAATAACGCTCTCTGGCCATCTCTACTACTTACATAGGTATGCTGTCGTATATCTCTCTCTTTAAACCAGGTATTTCCAGTCACCAGTCCTTTTTCAGCACACAAATATACAAGCACCTCACCATTTCCATTTACAACACTGAACACGCTATATACACCAATTACACCCACAATTACTGCATTACTCACCTTTGCATTAGAATCACCCATCTCTATAATCCGGTCTCGTGCATCAAAGCTGGAAACACACTCACAGAGCTGCTTCCAAAACACTTGCCTCTTATGACCTTTCTTCTCATGACCAGGTGCATAGGCATCAGTAATCACCCATCTCTCTCCACCTACTTTCAGTTTTACCCATATCAATCTAGAGTTTCCATATTCACACTCTATCACATACTCCCACAAAACATGCTTCATGAGTATTGGTAGTCCTACCTTTGCTCTTGTCCTCTCACTAACCCCTGACTTTGCTTCCAAGACATTCCCAAACCACTCGTCCCCTTTACCCTTAAGCTTTGTTTCACTCAGAGCCAAAACATCCAGGTTCCTTTCCTCAAACATACTACCTATCTCTCCTTTTTTTCTCATCTTGGTTACATCCACACACATTTAGACACCCCAATCCGAGCCTTCGAGGAGGATGAGCACTCCCCACGTGACTCCTTCTGTTTCCCCTTTCAGAAAGTTAGAATGCAAGGAGGGGAGGGTTTCTAGCCCCCCTCTCCCGTCCCCTTTAGTCGCCTTCTACGACACGTGAGGAATGGGTGGCACATTTTTCGTTAAGACAATCCACTTCGTCAGGTGGCAGTCCTTAACAAAGGTATTCAAATACCAACATCACATTAGAGTCCCGTCGTCCAACACTAATCTGTATAGACCAAGTTGTGTCCGCTTTGTTTGGTTGTAACCGTCGTAAAGGAGAGGGACTAATGTGGGGGGGAGGTCACCTGGCCGGGGTTGCCCTGAGTAGCTGGGTGTCTTGAATAACATATAAGAAACACACCCAGAAACAAACACAAGACATAGCACTTAATATGCTTGAGAAAACCCGCGTCATCCTCACTTTATGTACTTGGGAGTAACTGGAATTTTGAATCTGTAGTTTGACTCACCTCCCTACTGCACATAGTCGACCTCCTTTGCATTTCCCAGAGAACTGGCTTGCTTGACCTGTCATTGCTTGGTAGGCTACAGTATCAGTGCTCTTCGATCAAACTTCAAACAGATAATCTAGGGCGCTGCCTCTCCTTTTATCATTTCATCAAACTTCTTTCAAACTCACAGCTTGACTGAATGCATCTGTGACATTATGCTGATGACTGTTGTCTGATGAGAGAGAGAGAGAGAGAGAGAGAGAGAGAGAGAGAGAGAGAGAGAGAGAGAGAGAGAGAGAGAGAGAGAGAGAGAGAGAGAGAGAGAGAGAGAGAGAGAGAGAGAGAGTACCTAGGTTACCTAACTACGAATACACCTGACGAGATTATATCAACAGGTAGTGCTATCCTGGTACGCTGCGCTCACTTGGTAGGTGTCAGTCAGGTTCAAGTGTGGCAGATTTCAGGTATGTATCAGATACACTTTGAAATGTGTCTCGTGTGTCATGGACGCTTCGTCCTTCTGGTAAGACAATAAGCTTTTTTTCTTGATTTATTGCAGCGTTCTCGAAGATTTTTCCACTAACTATTATTTGTATATTGCAAGGTATTCTTAAAGATTTAATAACTTGATCTTTTCCTTCTTGAGAGATTTTTAAGTTCGCAGTTTTATTCAATTTGTTGTCCATGAGTTTGGGTGCAACTCCTTCAGTATTTTCGCGAAGTGCTTTCTGACTCGCACTAATTTGTTGATTTCGACATATTTTCTTGTTGACCACACGACAAACAACAATATTAAGTTTTGATCCTTCAATGTTACATTTAACATTCTGGTTAACATTCTGTCTCTCGTAGTAAAAGTTCTTGTTATCATAGCACTCATTATTTGCCTCAGTATTCTTATCTACTCTACCTACTCAGTATTCTTATCTACTCTATCTACTTTTACAATTTTAGTTTCCCAGTTACAATTATTCCCAGATATTTACATTTGTTTGTACTAATATCGGTGTTGGTCCCCTGTGCCGCGTCATCAATGGATTGCTCATAGTTCCATGACCTTGTCTCGTTTTCTTTTCGTTAGATTTCAACAGGCTATCTTCTGCCTATTCGTAGATTTTATATGAGTATTATTACTCATCTTTGATGAACGTCTGATATCATTGTTTTTTACCGTGATCAGGAAAGCAGCCGACTTACACTTTCTTCCGTTGTATCACTGTATGATGTTATCATATTTAGATTCGTCATTGCAACACAGATGGAACAGCATCTCCTTCATCCATGGTTTCATGTTACTGCTTTAGATATAATGTTATATGAAACAACTTTGATCCATCCTCCATCCTTACTCTTAGCATTTTCTTGTTCATCTTTCTTTAATAAAATTTTGTGGTTTACTTTGTCAAATTCATCAGCAAAAAAATAAATTTTTCGATTTTCTTTACTTGTATCATAATTTCGTATGTGTCATTCTATTAGACTAATACTCGGGTTTACGTACTTTATCCTGATACAAATCCATGTTGATCTTACCTGGATGTAGTTGTTTTTGATCTGGTGCTCTAGCGTTTGTCCTATTATCCCTCAAAGGTTTCTGGTAAATCAAAAGATAAGATAAGATGTCTTGATTATCAAATTGTATACATGATACAAAATAAAATTCTTTATGGCTAGAAGCTCAATTCAAGATTAAAAGTACAAGAATTATGGTATGAATATAATGAAATATCACATAAAAGTACAACATAAATATCACATAGAGAATCATTTATTACACTCAGAAGTCACGTATATCACAGAGGAGTTACCACAGTGTCTTCAGATGGTTAAACAGCAGAATAGTTTGTGGTACAAATGATTTTGTGAATGTATCCTTGTGCTGTATAGAGACAGTCTTCATCCTGACCTTACATAGTGTTGATGTAGAGGAAGACGGGTTGCATCTTGCATGATCTTCTACACCTGCTTCATTGCACAGTCCTGATACACCATGTTTAATGTTGTGGTGTTGGCAATCAGTTTCCCAGCTGTCTTAACAATGTTCTCAAGTTTTATTTTATCTTTAATGTTTAGTTTGGTATACCAGACGGTAATTGAATTATATAGAATCAGTTCTATAGTTAACCAATAAAAAAGATCAATTATTGGGTTGTCTATATGTAGACTATTCAAGATACGTACAAAGTGGAATCTTTGATACATTTCTTATACACCAGATCAGAATTTGCACCACCTTTTAACTGGTCATCTATGATAAAGCCTAGATACTTCTACTGACTGACTCGTTCTACATTTCTATCGTCATTTGTAATTAAGTTTGGTACAAGTAGTGTTTTGTTCTAAGATCTATTATCATCTGTTTAGTTTGTTTACATTCGAGTGCAGATAATGTGTTAATCCTATATTCCTATACAGCTTGCCGATGGGCTTAGATCCTCCTTAGTGTTACATCCGCCATATTGGAACGTTTTCAGTTTGGTTTCGTCCACATTTCGCATCATCATTAAAGTCGATGTTTTGGCTTGTGTTGCTACATGTAAATCCTTCAGGAAGATGACTTGTATCACAGCCGGTCCCGGAGCTCGGTTCTCCCTGTGTTGATCATTATGTCCTTCCGATATCTCATGGTCGTTACTTCCGTCTTCATCATGTTGATCAAACAATTTATCACCTAAATTCTTCTTGGACATTGAGCTGATTAGTGATTGGCATTGCTTGATGAAGATCTTGCATGTATCCACAGCATCATTGCTACATCTTCCTTCCACTTCTGATGGTCTGGTCTCTGGCGTCTTGCTGTTTGTTTAGTTCGTGTATGAGAACAGTGACTCTGGGATCTTGTCTATCATTTGTATGAATCTTGTTCATTATTTTCAATTGTTTACAACAGGCTTTCAGTAGTTTTAATCAGCAAATATCATATTTTCTCATCAAATTCTTTTTATTCTTCCGTCTTTCATCGCTAAACGTTTTCTTCTTCCATGTTCTCCCATTCCTCACCGTTAGCTCACGATTAGTAGCTTCCATTTTGCAATATTCATCTTCTCGTTCTTTATTGGCCCAGTCATTAGCTGCCTAATTTTCTCACAGTAGATTTTACTATTTGTTTTTATATCATTATCTCAGATGAAGATGTTTTAGATTTTATCATCAACACTGCTTATACTGATCACTCTATTCTGCTTTGTTGTGGTAAAAAAATTTTCATCTTCAAACTCCTGTCATCTGAGACGTCTGTATTACTTTCACAATCATGAATTTCCACATTGTCTACAGCAGTCAGATGTCTGGTACTGTGATATGGTGATATTCTACCACTCACTTCTGTACCTGATAACAGTCGTGGTAAAGATAAAGATCCTTCGTGCTGAACATCACTCTCCTTGGTCACTGCTTCACTTGTGCAAGGTTGAATGATTAACAAACACTAAATAACTTCTGATAATCTTTTCTTTCTGTTGCTGATCCATTATTCTTATGTTTGTGCGTTATCTTTGTGCTGTTATCTGCATCCTTATTCTCCTCTTTTTCGTCCACTCAGCAAAATAGGTACTGAGGTCACCTGATCATAGAATTATCGGGTCAGGTTTCTCCATTCCTTGTGGCATCTTTCCACCTACTGACAGAAAACAATGTATAGTTATCCATGGCGACGCCTCACACTGGCTGACGAATGGTGTGCTGCAGGGGTCAGTTCTTGGTCCTCTTCCTTCCCTAATATGCATTAATGATCGAGCAGTTGGTCTTGTATCTGAGATCTTGAAATATGCAAACCAATCAAAACTATGAAGGAGAACCTTAAATGGAAAAAACTTTAAAATTATTCAGAAAGATGTTAAGAAATTAGAAACGTAGTCAGACAAACGACAGATGAAATCTGGTGTAGATAAACGATGGGAAACATGATAAGGAAGAAGAGTAATAAGAAAGTTGGAATTATAAAGAGCCTATATGCTATTTGTTGAGGTTGTTGTTATGAACAATCTGAAGTATGCTTAAATGTGTTTTAGCAACGAATAACAACATGTTAGGTTTCATAACAAGAAACTTCACCTACACAACGCTGGAAACAATGCTCTTTTTCTATGGCCAGTAAGACCACAACCTGAGTATGTAGTCCAGTTCTGGTCCTCAGATTACAAGAAAGATTACGAAAAGCTGAAACAAGTACAAGGACGAGCGATAAGACTGCTATCATCTGACGCACGATAAGAGGCGGGGGAGACTAGATCTCGTCTCTCCTGTAAAGTGCAAACCTTGCCGTGACTTAAGACAAGGTTTCAAAATCTTATATAAATTTGACAACGTAAATCACGAAGAATTTTTTGGAAACAAAGTCCAGTTACCAAGACCACTGGAATAAAACTTATAACTAAAATATCTAACGCTGATGAGGGAAGGTTTTCATCACATAGATGCGTTGAACACTGGAAGAAGTTACTGTAAATGTTGTCGGTGCGAACACTGTGAACATCGGTGAAACAGAATTTTCATCAGTTGAAGTATCTAAAGCCTGAACACAAGTGAGAAAATTACACATTTGTCTCCGTGTACCGCAACATAAGGTGGGATGGTGAAGGCATATTAGAGTTTCCTCTTACGTTCTATCTTGCCAAGTTCTCTACCGGATTACTTCCTCCAGTATTGCCCCTGTTGCCTGCTGTTGCCATCGGTGGTCTTTGTGACCTAAGATTATAGTTTTTATTGCTGTTACGCTACAATAATGGATTCACATCAACTACGAGAGAGAGAGAGAGAGAGAGAGAGAGAGAGAGAGAGAGAGAGAGAGAGAGAGAGAGAGAGAGAGAGAGAGAGAGAGAGAGAGAGAGAGAGAGAGAGAGAGAGAGAGAGAGAGAGAGAGAGAGAGAGAGATGAAATCATAAATATGAGGAAAACGTACACGCTAGATAATCCTTCTGAAATAATATTCAGGACGTTGCTCGAGCGAGCGAGGCAGACAGTCTATGCACCAGAGAGGAGGCCGGCAACATGCACTGAGCTACAGATCCACGTCACACACCAGTGTGGTCAGCCAGTGTCTGGGTGAGACAACAAGAAAACAAACAAACAGATGACTTTCTAAAGCGAGGATATTACCCAGGCCAGAGAGGTGTAGGCAAAGGTCATGTACGTCTTGGGTATGTATGAGCGGATGAACTCTGTCTCCCACGAAAGGCAAGACCGGGTGGACTGTTTGCATCTGGTTTGTAAGAAAGCATTTGACGCTATGACGCTTCAGCGGGGGTGGACTCCTCCAGTGGACAGATGATCACCTCAGTAGAGGCAACAGGACGCGAGCACTGGAGCCTTCACCAGCCCTAGAGAGTATTGTTCCAGCAACATTACTCCTCTTGATCTGTGTAAGTGACTTGCTTGAATGTATAGACTCCTACCTGAATGTATAGACTCCTACCTGAATGTATAGACTCCTGCCTGAATGTATAGACTCCTACCTGAATGTATAGACTCCTACCTGAATGTATAGACTCCTACCTGAATGTATAGACTCCTACCTGAATGTATAGACTCCTACCTGAATGTATAGACTCCTACCTGAATGTATAGACTCCTACCTGAATGTATAGACTCCTACCTGAATGTATAGACTCCTACCTGAATGTATAGACTCCTACCTGAATGTACAGACTCCTACCTGAATGTGCTGACAGATGATGCAAAGGGCGTGATAGATGTGAGGAGCGAGGAGGACGACATCAAAGTACAAAACGAAATAAGCAAGTTCCAATGTTGGTGGGATGAATGGTTGATGAAAGTCAACTACAGCAAATGTGAAGTGATGTTGATGGGACAGAGTGAAGGGAGGCCTCATGACATCCAACAGGATATAAGCTTCAGGATTCTGTGTGTGTGTGTGTGTGTGTGTGTGTGTGTGTGTGTGTGTGTGTGTGTGTGTGTGTGTGTGTGTGTGTGTGTGTGTGTGTGTGTGTGTGTTTATATACACATAAGAGCAACAGAAGCGCAAAGCTCTCCTCGTAACACACATTGATCACATACACAGAGACTTCGTTTTCTAACTCTCATAAGACATGATCATTTATGATTTTGTTATCAAATGTGTTATGATAACTAGGAGGAGCAAGCCCAGGTGATCTGATCTCTCAGTCAGTCTTTTCGAAGGTACACAGTACAGATATGGTCACGTTCGGCTGCGCCACTGAAAATGTGGGTTAAAGGAGGTACGGTGGATTGCTGTGGAGGAAAAGGTGCGGGTGAGATACGTGAGAACTAAGATGATAATAAGAACAGGAGTTGGAAACTTTGAGGGAAGTGAGGAGAGAGAGGAGTGTAGAGAGGAGGAAGGAAGAGGTGTACGAAGACAAGATATGAGATATAGGCGTAAAGATAAGCAGGATACTAGGTATATATAGACGTGACAAGGCAGGGGAGAAGGGAAACGTGGAGAGGGAAGTTACGGGATTTAGAACAAGACACAGATAACAAGAGAAACTGATTAGAACGAAATTGTGAAAGGATAAGGACAGAGCAGAGAAGAGGATGTATAATGGCTGAGTGTAGATGATGGCTTAGTGCAAATAATGGCTGTGTGTAGATAAGGGTTGAGTATAGATAATGGCGGAGTGTAGATAATTTTTCAGTGTAGATAATGGGTGAGTGTAGATAATGGTTGAGTGGAGATAATGGATGAGTGTAGATGAAGGTTGAGTGTAGATAATGGGTATGTGTAGATAATGGGTGATTGTAGGTAATGGGTTGAGTGTAGATAATGGTTAAGTGCAGATAATGGTTGAGTGTAGATAATGGTTGAGTGTAGATGAAGGTTGAGTGTAGATAATGGGTATGTGTAGATAATGGGTGATTGTAGGTAATGGGTTGAGTGTAGATAATGGTTAAGTGCAGATAATCGTTGAGTGTAGATAATGGTTGAGTGTAGATAATGGTTGATTGTAGATATAGGTTAAATGTAGATAATGGTAGAGTGTAGATGATGTATGAGTGTAGATACTAGTGTAGGTAACGGTTGAGTGTAGATGGTGGATGAGTGTAGATAATGGTTGAGTGTAGGTAACGGTTGAATGTAGATGGTGGATGAGTGTAGATAATGGTAGAGTGTAGGTAACGGTTGAGTGTAGATAATGGATGAGTGTAGATAATGGTTGATTGTAGATAACGGTTGAGTGTAGGCAACGGTCAAGTGTAGATGATGGTGAGTGAGATAATGGTTGATTGCAGATAATGGTTAAAAGTAGATAATGGTTGAGTGTAGATAATGGGCGAGTGCACTCAACCAGTGCACATAATGGATGAGTGTAGATAATGGTTGAGTGTAGATAAGGCTTGAATGTAGATAATGGCTGAGTGTAGATAATGGTTGAGTGTAGATGATGATGATTGTAGATAGTGGTTGAGTGTAGGTAACGGTTGAGTGTAGATAATGCTTGAGTGCAGATAATGGTTGAGTGTAGATAAGGGTTGAGTGTAGATAATGGGTGAGTGTAGATAATGGGTGAGCTTAGATACCGGTTGAGTGGTCCTTAAATATATTTTCAGATACAGCATATATTGATTTGTTTACACAACTTACAACAAATGCCTACATCTACATACAATTAGCTATCTTTTGCCTTAATGAATATGGTATTTGCCACACATTGAGTGGTAAAGTTATTTCCAAAACGAATTCTTACGGACAATATAGAAGTCCTCAAGGTGTAACTTTTCATACATATTTGCACACTAGATTCCAAAATAGTCATAGTATACATTCATTTATCGGGACAGAACAATTAGATAAGGATTTTCTGATAATTTGTGATAGTTTTTCACGAAAGAGTACTCGTACATCATATTTGTTCCACAGTAATCAATAATTCACTGGTCAACAAAGATTTGCTCCGATGGAAAAATATATGTTTCTTACGTATGTTTACTGCACGCTGATTCCAAATATGTTTTCAGAATTTCTCTATCACTCTTAATTTTTTTTTTCCAGCATACTCGCACATCATCACATACAATGTATATGTACCAGTGCTCTACGGAGCATTTGAAATAAAAAATGTAACAAACATAGCTATTTTCATTATTTATGAAGTGCAATAGATAAATGTGTTACCAACAGTGGCCTCAGAAACACGACTGCAAATGTTGGGACATTCTCTGCAGGCCAGAATTCAATGTGTAAACAGCGTCTTTTCTATTCTGTTGACAGACTTTAATTTTGTGTATTCAAGTGTTGTGCTGATACTCCATACACCATTATAATACCCAGAAACTGTGGAATTAGGCCGAATTCTTTTTGCTACATCTGCGGCGAATTGACATTCATATCGCAAAAACGTTCTTTCACAACCCTCACTGAAAAATGTTATGATCATTACATTGATTGTAAAGTGGGTGACCAGGATAGAAATTGGGACTCCATATTTGTTGTGTCCAATGTGTTAGGCTTCTCATAAAGTGGACAAAAGGTTCACTCTGTATATCTTTTGCCATTCCTATGGTTTGGAGGAAACCCAAAGACCACGCTTCGGATTGCTACTTCTGCCTGATATTTGGATGATATAACATCAAAATCCGAGCATACTCTCAAATATACTAATAAACCAACTGCTATGAGTCTAGTACTTACAGTCAGGAATTACCTGTGCCAGAGCCTCCAAGAAACATGACACTGACTGTCAATGGGTTTGGTGATGAGAAAGTAGACCAAGTAGAAGACAATAAGGTTAGATTAGGTTAGGTTAGGTTAAATTTTAGGTTAACTTAGGTTAGCTTAGGTTAGGTTAACTTAGGTTAGGTTTTAGGTTAGGTTAGGTTAGGTCAGGTCAGGTCATGTCAGGTTAGGTTGGTTAGGTTAGGTTAGGTATGGTTAGGTTGGGTTAGGTTAGGTTAGATTAGGCTAGGTCAGGTTGGGTTAGGTTAGGTTAGGTTAGGTTGGGTTGGGTTAGGTTAGGTTAGGTTAGGTTAGGTTAGGGTCTTTTAAGTAAACTTTCAATTTGTCTCTTTCTTTTCGGATGCCGCTATTCCCCTGTCATGGCGTTTGGCGACGCCAAAGGGGATTTAAATAAAACTTTCAATTTCCCTCTATATTTTTGGAGGCCTCCACGCCACTCTATTGGCCTTTGGCATCCCCTAGAAAAGTAAACGTTCCATTTGTCTCTCTTCCTTTGGATACCGCTATGCCCTTGTAATGGCCTTTAGCGCCGCCGAAGGGTGATCTAAATTAAACCTTCAATTTCTCTTTTTATTTCTAGATGGCGCCATGCCACTCTCGTCGACTTTGGCACCCACAAACGTCTTTTAAGTAAACTTTCAATTTGTGTCTTTCCCTTTAGATGTCGCTATTTCCTTGTAATGGGGTTCGGCGGCGCCAAAGGATATTTAAATTAAACCTTTCATTTCCCTGTATATTTTTGGATGCCTCCACACCACTCTATTGGCCTTTGCCATCCACAAAAGGGCATCAAAGTAAACCTTCCATTTGTCTCTTTGCATTTGGATGCGGCTATGCCCCTGTAAGGGGATTTAAATTAAACCTTTAATTTCTCTTTATTTTGAAATAAAGTCTGCCGCCATGCCACTCTACTGAACTTTGACACCCCCAAAGGGTTTTTTGATTAAACTTTCAATCTTTCTCTCTAGCTTTAGATGCCGATATTCCTTTGTAATGGTGTTTGGCGCCGCCAAAGGGGATTTAACTAAAAACTTCAATTTTCCTCTATATATTTTTAGATGCCTCCACGCCACTCTACTGGCCTTTGGCACCCCCAGAGGGACAAGAAAGTAAACTTTTCATTTGTCTGTTTGCCTTTGGATGCCGCTATGCCCCTGTAATGGCCTTTGGCGCCACCACAGGGGCTTTAAATTAAAGATTCAATTTCTCTTTTTAATTTTGGATGCCGCCATGCCAATCTATTGGACTTTGGCACCACTAAAGGGTCTTTTAAGTAAACTTTCAAATTGTTTCTTTCCCTTTAGATGCCTCTGTTCCTATGTAACGGCCTTTGCCGACGCCAAAGGGGATTTGAATTATACCTTCAATTTCCTTTATATTTTTGGATGCCTTCATTCCACTTTTTTGTCTTTGGCACCCCCAAAGGAGCATTAAAGTAAACGTTCCATTTGTGTCTTTTCCTTTGGATGCCGCAATGCCCTTGTAATGGACTTTGGCGACGCCCAAGGGGTTTGAATTAAACCTTCAATTTCTCTTTATTTTTGGATGCCGCCATGCCACTCTCTTCGACTTTGGCACCCACAAAGGTCTTTTAAGTAAACTTTCAATTTGTGTCTTTCCCTTTAGATGCCGCTATTTCCTTGAAATGGCTGTAGTGGCCTTTGGCGCCACCACAGGGTCTTTTAATTAAACTTTCAATTTCTGTTTTTATGTTTGGATGCCTCCACGCCACTCTATTGGACTTTGGCACCCCCAAAAGGGGCATTAAAGTAAACCTTCCACTTGTCTCTTTGCCTCTGGATGCGGCTATACCCCTGTAATTGCATTTGGCGTCGCCAAAGGGGATTTAAATTAAACCTTTAATTTCTCTTTATTTTAAAATAAAGTCTTCCACCATGCCACTCTATTGAACTTTGACACCCCAAAGGGTCTTTTAAGTAAACTTTCACTCTTTCTCTCTCGCTTTAGATGCCGATATTCCTTTGTAATGGTGTTTGGCGCCGCCAAAGGGGATTTAACTAAAACCTTCAATTTTCCTCTATATATTTTTGGATGCCTCCACGCCACTCTACTGGCCTTTGGCACCCCAAGAGGAACATAAAAGTAAACTTTTCATTTGTCTCTTTGCCTTTGGATGCTGCTATGCCCCTGGAATGGCCTTTGCCGCTTCAACAGGGGCTTTATTGATGGCGTTCGTCGACGCCAAAGGAGATTTAAATAAAGCCTTCCCTTTCCCTGTATATTTTTGGATGCCTCCACGCCACTCTATTGGCCTTTGCCATCCCCGAAGGGGTATCAAAGTAAACCTTCCATTTGCCTCTTTGCCTCTGGATGCGGCTATTCCCCTGCAATTGCCTTTGGCGCCGCTAAAGGGGATTTAAATTAAACCTTTAATTTCTCTTTATTTTAGTTTGCCACCATGCCACTCTATTGAACTTTGACACCACCAAAGGGTGTTTTAAGTAAACTTTCAGTTTTTCTCTCTCGCTTTAGATGCCGATAGTTCCCTGTAATGGCGTTTGGCGACGCCAAAGGGGATTTAAGTAAAACCTTCAATTTCCCTCTATATTTTTGAATGCCTCCACGCCACTCTACTGGCCTTTGGCATCCCCAAAGGGGCATTAAAGTAACCCTTCTATTTGTCTCTTTGCCTTTGGATGACGCTATGCCCCTGTAATTGCCTTTGGCGCCGCCAAACGGGATTTAGATTAAACCTTTAATTTCTCTTTTTAATTTCTTATGCCGTCATGCCACTATATTGGACTTTAGCTCCCTCAAAGGGTCTTTTAAGTAAACTTTCAATATGTCTCTTTCCCTTTGGAAGCAGCTAATCCTCTGTAATGGGGACGTCAAAGGGGATTTAGATTAAACCTTCAATTTCCCTTCATATTTTTGGATGCTGTCAAGCCATTCTGTTGGCCTTTGGCATCCCAAATGGGCATTAAAGTAAACCTTCTATTTGTCTCTGCCTTTGGAACCCGCTATGCCCCTGTAATGGACTTTGGCGCCGCCAAAAGGGATTTAAATTAAAGTTTCAATTTCTTTCTTTATTTTTGGATGCCGCCATGCCACTCTTTTGAACTTTAGCACACCTAAAGGGTCTTTTAAGTAGACTTTCAATATGTCTCTTTCCCCTTGGATGCCGGTATTCCACTGTAACGGAGTTCCGCGACGCCAAAGGGGATTTGAAGTAAACCCTTCAATTTTCCTCTATATTTTTGGATGCCTTCAAGCCACTATATTGGCCTTTGGCATCCCTGAAAGGGCATTAAAGTAAACCTTCAATTTGTCTCTTTGCCTTTGGTTACAGTAATGTTGTGGCACTGTTGGTTACAGTGGTATTGTGACACTGTTGGTTACAGTGGTATTGTATTGGTTACAGCAGCAACTGATTTCTTTTGCTGTTACACCACCTCATATTTTAGATATTTTTTCTCTATTGTCTATTTATCTTTATGAAAGGTTGGGAAGTAGAACTGAAGAAGCGACCATTCAATATGACGTTACGTATCTTATAGATACGTTTCCACTGAAGTGACTGGAAATAAACATAAGACGATAACAATACGAATTTCAGGGAAATCCAGTAAACAGGTCACTTCTGCCACACACACGCCAGACCTAAGATGGTCTCTCCCGTGAGGTAGGGTCAGGAGGCGAGCCATCTTGACTCTGGACACTATAGAGAGTTTCCTTATGTGTTTCCAGGCCAGCAGTTATGTACCAGGAAATGAGAAGAGAACTTGATATAGGCCTCCGTCTGGAACGTCATTATTCCATTTCGAGTGATTCGTGAGAAATGGTCTTACGGGGGACTATCATCACGTCTCGGCCAGAGTGACTTGAGATAAATGAAATGAAACTTTACTGGCAGAATTATTCTCACGCCTGCCTACATCATCACTATGCACGTGACTGCTGAAAAATATTTCAATTCCGTCAATATATGTTTAGGCATATCTTCCAGTAATAATATTTTGCCCCTGATACTGAGGAAGTATATATGTAAGCTATCCGAGTGTGTGTGTGTGTGTTAGCCTCTGAGAGTTAATGTGTCCTCAAGAGTTAACCAGACCCGCCACCCGGAGGCTAGGTCAGGGGATCGACTTCGGGTCCTCATCATCCCCCCCACACTACCTTCTTCCAGTGCATGGAACACATCGTTGGAGATACAGATTATTCCAATTGTCCCTACTGGTGTCACGATGAGACTTGTCCTCAGATGAGGCTTGTCACATGATTTGGGCTGTGTGGTGACTGGGTCATGAGGAGGTGGTTCAGCTTGAGACGAATTCCGTCAATGCAGAAATGATCTCATCTATATCTTTAATATAGCCTAGAGCGGCTTGGCGAGTTACGTTGATTACAGACTCTGGAGCCTCCTGTTGCGTTGCGCTGAGTATGTCGTCGTGAAGGAGGTACCCCAAGTCACCCAAGTCTGGTGTTATGGGAGTGACGACGCCACTGTTCGTAGTCTTCAAGACGTGGTACCCGTCGTCTGCCGGCAATTGGGTAAGGACAGATGGATGGTATGAGGCAAGGCCAAAATCTATCAAGCTGACCTCGGGCGGGAGTGAGAGATCGTGTGGGATGGTGACCACGATGTTTCCCGTGTGTAGGTCATTGTGGTAGACACCAATGGCGTGTAGCTCTTTGACACGGAGGCAGACCTGCAGTCCGATGAGGCCTAGGTACTTGTCGGGAAGTTCTCGATCCAGGAGCAGGTCTCCGAGGGTGTCGGAACCAACGAAGGTTGTGAGAAGAGCTGGAGGATCGTCAGAGGTGGCCAGCAGTCGAGGGGCTCCTCCGGCTCCACCGACTTTTTCCAGAAAATAGGCCTCCAGCTCATACGTCACAGGAGGTGCAACAGTGAAAGACTTTCCGACTTTAAGGACGGTGTCGGCACCGTCCCATTTCACACGATAAGCCGTTCCGAAAGCTCCTTCTCCAAGAAGTTCCCCAGTTGCAATAAGATATTCCACATCCAATCGGGAGAGATCCATCCTGTAGCACATCTTGGAGATGAATGAGCCTAGAGCCTAGGAACGTGCTTTATATATATACTAGAAATACCAGATTGTAGTGAAGATATGTATATTAATTTAGGTTTATTGAGTTTGTAGTGAAGATACGTATATGAAGTTAGCTTTATTGAGTTTGTAGTGAAGATATGTATATAAGTGTAATGAAGATTCATTTTTCGAAGGTATAATGAAAATACGTTTGAGGTCGAAATGGTTTAAGGGTTACTGAGGAGTGTAGTGAAGGTGTATTTGTCGAGGGTCTGATGAAGAAGCGTTTGTCAAGGGTGAAGCAAATTTAGGTTTATTGAGATTGTAGTGAAGATAGGTACATAAATTCAGGTTTATTGAGATTGTAGTGAAGATATGTATATTAATTTAGGTTTATTGAGTTTGTAGTGAAGATACGTATGTAAGTGTAATGAAGATTCGTTTTTCGAAGGTATAGTGAAAATACACTTGTCGAGGTCGAAATGGTTTAAGGGTTACTGAGGAGTGTAGTGAAGGTGTATTTGTCGAGGGTCTGATAAAGAAACGTTTGTCGAGGGTGAAACAAATTTAGGTTTATTGAGATTGTAGTGAAGAAACGTATATAAACTTGGGTTTATTCAGATTGTAGTGAAGATAGGTATATGAATTTAGGTTTATTGAGATTTTAGTTAAGATATGTATATAAATTTAAGTTTATAGAGATTGTAGTTAAGATACGTATGTAAGTGTAATGAAGATCCATTTTTCGGGGCTATAGTGAAAATACGTTCGTCGAGGTCGAAATGGTTTAAGGGTTACTGAGGAGTGTAGTGGAGGTGTATTTGTCGAGGGTCTGACGAAAAAGAGTTTGTCGAGGGTGAAGTAAATTTAGGTTTATTGAGATTGTAGTGAAGATAGGTATATAAATTTAGGTTTATTGAGATTGTAGTGAAGATACGCATACGAATTTAGTTTTATTGAGATTGTAGTGAACATACGTATATAAATTTAGGTTTATTGAGATTGTAGTGAAGATACGTGTATAAATTTAGGTTTATTGAAATTGTATTGAAGATACGCATATAAATTTAGGTCTATTGAGATTGTAGCGAAGATACGTATATAAATTTAGGTTTATTGAGATTGTAGTGAAGATACGGATATAGATTTAGGTCTATTGAGATTGTAGTGAAGATACGTATATGAATTTAGATTTATTGAGATTGTAGTGAAGATACGTATATAAATTTAGGTTTATTGAGATTGTAGCGAAGATACGTATATAAATTTAGGTTTATTGAGATTGTAGTGAAGTTACATATATAAATTTAGTTTGATTGAGATTGTAATGAGGATACGTATATAAATTTAGGTTTATTGAGATTGTAGTGAAGATACTTATATAAATTTAGGTTTATTGAGATTGTAGTGAAGATACGAATATAAATTTAGGTTTATTGAGATTGTAGTGAACATACGTATATAAATTTATGTTTATTGACATTGTAGTGAAGATATATAAATGTATATAAATTTAGGTTTATTGAGATTGTAGTGAAGATACGTATATGAATTTAGGTTTATTGAGATTGTTGCGAAGATACATATATAAATTTAGGTTTATTGAGATTGTAGTGAAGATACGTATATAAATTTATGTTTATTGAGATTGTAGTGAAGATACGTATATGAATTTAGGTTTATTGAGATTGTAGTGAAGATACGTATATAAATTTAGCATTATTGAGATTGTAGTTAAGATACGAATATAAATTTAGGTTAGGTTAGATTAGGTTAGGTTAGGTTAGGTTAGGTTAGGTTAGGTTGTTAGGTTAGGTTAGGTTAGGTTAGGTTAGGTTAGGAGTGTAGATAATGGGTGAGTGCACTCAAACAGAGGCATATGATGGATGAGTGTAGATAATGGTTGAGTGTAGATAAGGCTTGAATGTAGATAATGGCTGAGTGTAGATAATGGTTGAGTGTAGATAATGATGAGTGTAGATAATGGTTGAGTGTAGGTAACGGTTGAGTGTAGACAATGCTTGAGTGCAGATAATGGTTGAGTGTAGATAATGCTTGAGTGCAGATAATGGTTGAGTGTAGATAAGGGTTGGATATAGATAATGGGAGAGTGTAGATAATGGGTGAGCTTAGATATCGGTTGAATATAGATAATAGATGAGTGTACATAACGGTTGACTGTAGATAATGGCTGAGTGTAGATAATGGTTGAGTGTAGATAATGGCTGCGTGTAGATAATGGTTGAGTGCAGATAATGGCTGAGTGTAGATAATGGTTGAGTGTAGATAATGGTTGAGTGTAGATAATGGTTGAGTGTAGAAAATGGATGAGTGTAGATGAAGGTTGAGTGTAGATAATGGGTGTGTGTAGATAATGGGTGATTGTAGGTAATGGGTTGAGTGTAGATAATTGTTAAGTGCAGATAATGGTTGAGTGTAGATAATGATTGAGTGTAGATAATGGTTGATTGTAGATAATGGTTAAGTGTAGATAATGGTAGAGTGTAGATGATGGATGAGTGTAGATACTGGTTGAATGTAGGTAACGGTTAAGTGTAGATGGTGGATGAGTGTAGATAATGGTTGAGTGCAGGTAACGGTTGAGTGTAGATGATGGATGAGTGTAGATAATGGTTGATTGTAGATAACGGTTGAGTGTAGGTAACGGTTGAGTGTAGATGATGGATGAATGTTCATAATGGTTAATTGTAGATAATGGATAAATGCAGATAATGGTTAAGTGTAGATAATGGGTGAGTGCACTCAACCAGTGCATATAATGGATGAGTGTAGATAATGGTTGAGTGTAGATAAGGCTTGGATGTAGATAATGGCTGAGTATAGATAATGGTTGAGTGTATATGATGGATGAGTGTAGATAATGGTTGAGTGTAGGTAACAGTTAAGTGTGGATAATGCTTGAGTGCAGATAATGGTTGAGTGTAAATAATGCTTGAGTGCAGATAATGGTTGCGTGTAGATAAGGGTTGAGTGTAGATAATGCCTGAGTGTAGATAATGGTTGAGTGTAGATAATGGTTAATGTAGATAATAGTTGAGTGTAGATAATGGGTGAGTGCACTCAACCAGTGCATATAATGGATTAGTGTAGTTAATGGTTGAGTGTAGATGAGACATGGTTCAGTAATGCTTGCTGAGGGTGACACGTTTCTTGTACCTGTGATGGTTGGTTGGCTGGCTGGCTGGCTAGCTGGTCGGGTGCCTGGTGGGTTGGAACACATCTGCCTGCTGGCACATCCATCTTTACTACGCGATAATTCCCGCATCTTCGACACATTTATTGCCATTGTATTCACCGGGGAACTGAAAAGACGGCCGCTTAAGTATACCATTTGTCGCTCTGAGGAAAATATTACCGAACTGTGAATTTATTATGAAACATTAGGGTGGTTTGGGGGAAAATTTGCTTCCCACTCTTCCTGTGGGGTCAGTATGGTTACACCCACACCCTCACCCACACCTACACCTCACTCTAGCCACCTACACTGGCACATTTCCATAGGCACTAAACTTGACCACAACCACGTTCCTTCCAGTGCACCAGATCTTAGTGCTTCCAGCTACACGTCTTCCAGTACACCAGGTCTGACTTCACTCTCATCATCTCCTATACTTTCTCCTACACCTCACCTAGAACATTCATTCTGTTTACACTGATACACGTCTACAATTACACCAAATCTGGACGTATCCAAGCGTACCATCCCAGAAACATTCACGACCTTTACAAATATTTCGTGGTATCATAAAAACTGCCATTCTGTCAACAAGAAATATTTCAGATGAAGATAAGAATGACACACACACCCGTGTTGTAGTGAGCAGAAATGACACCAAATTGAGTGTTCTTGTCTTACTGTGACTTGTTTACACAATTACAACAGGATTTCTATTGTTCCTCGAACATGATCTCAGCAGACAGGTGGCTCACCGCTGCCCCTAAGAGCTCCATGCGGCTCCTCAAAGGCAAATACATGACTTGAATTCATTGAAGAAATAGATTGTTATAATCAAGTCTGCTTTTACAGACTGCTCCATCAACCACAGTTCTAAAATCTTTGATCATATTAGATATTTTCTTTCTTAATGTTTATAGAGAGAATATGTCTTACTTATTTTTGGTGGAGTCATATATGATAAATCATTTATCATCTTTCCGTCTGGTTTCATGGTGGAGGTGGTGCACGGGGTCATGTGTTCTGTGCTTGTCTAACTGCTAACTTTGAGGTTAGAGGTGTGGAATTTTAGTTTATCATCATCATTTTGTTGTTGTGGACGTATTCATAAAACTCGCACAATAACTTGAACAATGGAAGGAAAAAGTAAATGAAAGAGAACATACAGAGAAGAAACTATGTTTTCACAATGACTGGCAAGACAAGTACTGTCATACTAAGCGGCAAGACCATGTCTGCTGTGCCACATCTGGATATCATGATTCAAATTCTCAAACTTAAAAGTCATTTGACTTCATGTCAATATTGATAAGTAATTCACTTAAGATAATCAACTGTGCACAACTGGATAAACATCCTCAGATTTACACCATTTCTGTCGACTCATTACAGGCCTCAGCCTCCTGTCTTCTAGCACGGAACGTAACACGTGTATAAGAGTTCTACTCTGAAGATAAATTCAGACAGACTTGCTTCACAAATGTGGTTTCAGTTTTATCACCAGAGAACAAGACTGTACAGACCAGCAGTTATCCCGCTCACAAATGACGACAGAATTTCCGATCTACACAGTGAAACTGAACACCACCTACACTCACGACCTCAGCAGAGGGTAGTTATCTGGTCACAGCTTTGGATGAGTCGTGCTGGTGTAAAGGATATACTTCAACCATCAGTATCGGTCGTACTGTGTCTGATATCCATCATGTCAGAGCAGAACTCCTGGATATTGTGTCACTGAAGGATGGACTTCCTAAACGAGATACGAAAGAGTCACATATAGCGGTCGTTGCTGACCATCATTTGCCTTTACCAAAGCTTACTGCCATAGCAACGGACGGAGAGTCGTCTGTGTCTGCGTCTGTGTATTGATTAATTGGACCTTGTAATCTGACAGAAGATTTACTGAATCCTGAATATCTCAGTATATGTCTCGTCGTGAACAACTGGTCAACTGGTCTGTAAAAGTCAAAATCTGATCATGTCATGAAATCTGTGTTAGATATTGTACATTTTACTGGGATGAATAAAGTAAATCACCTACAGTGTCAGATATTGATGAGAGAAGTAAGTGAGGAAGGTTGTCCAAGTGATGCACCACTCCACTGCTCACATACATGGCTCTTCCCAGGTCAAGTTGTATCTCGTATTATTATGAGCTGCTGCAACTGTGAGATCTGCTCCAGATGTAATGTTTAAACCTCACTTCCAGCCGACACACCCACGCTGGGTTACAGACCCAGGCTGGGTTACGGATCCAGGCTGGGTTACAGATCCAGGCTAGATTACAGACCCAGGCTGGGTTACAGATCCAAGCTGGGTTATAGATCCAGGCTGGACTACAGATCCAGGCTGGGTTACAGATCCAAGCTGGGTTATAGATCCAGGCTGGGTTACAGATCCAGGCTGGAATATAGATCCAGGCTGGGTTACAGATCCAGGCTGGGTTACACTCTCAGGCTGGGTTACAGACCCAAGACTGGTTACAGATCTTGTTCAGTTTGTTTTTATAACAATCTGCCGTTATTTCACAGACAGATAACTTAAGGTCAACCTACACGTTTCCCTTCACTGTCACATCTTCAAGGCGGAAAGATGTCACTGAATACCTTGGCCAGTAACATCATGAGCTTTTCTATTCTCCACTATCCTTACTTTGTCCTTTTTACACTCCTTTCTAACTTCTAAACGAAACTACACACACACACACAAACACAGACACACACACACACACACACACACACACACACAAACACACACACACACACACACACACACACACACACACACAAATGAATTTGTATGTAGCATTTATGGATCTGGAGAAGGCATACGATGGAGTTGATAGAGATGCTCTGTTGAAGGTATTAAGATTATATGGTATAGGAAGCAAGTTGTTAGAAGCAGTGAAAAGTTTTTATCGAGGACGTAAGGCATGTGTATGAGTAGGAAGAGAGGAAAGTGATTGGTTCTCATTGAATGTCGGTTTGCGGCTGGGGTGCGTGATGTCTCCATGGTTGTTTAATTTGCTAATGGATGGGGCTGTTAGGGAGGTGAATGCAAGATTTTTGGAAAGAGGGGCAGGTATGCAGTCTGTTGTGGAAGAAAGAGCTTTGGAAGTGAGTCAGTTGTTGTTTGCTGATGATACATTGCTGGTGGATGATTCGTGTGAGAAACAGCAGAAGCTGGTGACCGAGTTTGGAAAAGTGTGCGAAAGAAGAAAGCTTAGAGTAAATGTGAATAAGAGCAAGGTTATTAGGCACAGTAGGGTTGATGGACAACTCAACTGGGAGGTAAGTTTGAATGGAGAAAAACTGGAGGAAGTGAAGTGTTTTTGATATCTGGGAGTGGATTTGGCAGCGGATGGAACCATGCAAGGGGAAGTGAATCATAGGGTGGGGTAGGGGGCGAAAGTTCTGGTCTGGCAACGTTGAAAAATGTCTTGAATGCGAGAACACTATCTCGGAAAGCAAAAATGGGTTTTTTTGAAGGAATAGTGGTTCCAACAATGTTATAAGGTTGCGAGGCGTGGGCTATAGATAGAGTTGTGCGGAGGAGGGTGGATGTGTAGGAAATGAGATGTTTCAGGACAATATGAGGTGTGAGGTGGTTTGATTGAGTAAGTAATGAAAGGGTTAGAGAGATTTGTGGTAATAAAAAGAGTGTGGCTGAGAGAGTAGAAGAGGGTGTTTTGAAATGGTTTGGTCACATGGAGAGAATGAGTGCAGAAAGATTGACAAAGATTATATATGTGTCAGAGGTGGAGGGAACGAAGAGAAGTGGGAGACCACTTGGAGATGGAAAGATAGAGTGAAAAAGATTTTGAGCGATCGGGGCCTGAACATAGAGGAGGGTGAAAGGCGTGCAATGAATAGAGCGAATTGGAACGATGTGGTATACTTTTGATAAGAGAACCATTATCTTTCAACAACAACTTCAGTTCTTTATTGAAATAGGAGTCAAATGCTTCTAGGGGATTCTTATTGAGTTTGAATAATGTTGTGTCATCATTTAAAAGATAATTCATTTTAGACAGATAATTACTTTTGTCCATAATCACAACAATGTTAGCCTTATCTGCCTTAGTAATATAAATATATCATTGTCTTTTTTTAAGGTGTTAATAGCTCATATAAATCTTTTAGGGCAATTAGGTTCCACTGGTTTTGACAAACTGGCATACACTAAAACCTTACAGATATCAATTTTATCATTAGATAAATTACTGTATTGCTCTAAATTACAAAAAGACTTTGTGGCATCAACACAGCTCGCTTCCCAGTTAGAGCACGCAAAACTTAATCCATAGTCTAAAGGACACAAAGAATCCTTATCTAGTTGTTCATTGGACAGGTTTATCACAAAAGAAATGTTCGTGTTCTTCGTCCAGTCGCTGTTTTCAATAATATGGTCCAACTTACAATTCAGTTTCGTTTGTAGCCTATTGCGTTCACTTCTTAATCTATTATAGTAATAGTCTAACACCCGGTTCTTCCAACATGTCGGTATAGCCATTTGAAAGGCACGTTTCTTCCCCTGGCTGTTGGAGGTTTGTATGTTCTATGAAGGTGCGCGTTCATATGCACTTTGTTCGTATTCATATACCTCTACGTTGTACAGTTAGGGTTGGAACAGAGGGGGGCCTAGTGAGGATATTCCCTCAAAGGCTCAGTCCTCTGTTCTTAACGCTACCCCGCTAACGCGGGAAATGGTGAATAGTATGAAAATATATATATATATATATATATATATATATATATATATATATATATATATATATATATATATATATATATATATATATATATATATATATATATATATATATATATATATATATATATATATATATATATATATATTTTTTTTTTTTTTTTTTTTTTTTATACTTTGTCGCTGTCTCCCGCGTTTGCGAGGTAGCGCAAGGAAACAGACGAAAGAAATGGCCCAACCCCCCCCCCCCATACACATGTACATACACACGTCCACACACGCAAATATACATACCTACACAGCTTTCCATGGTTTACCCCAGACGCTTCACATGCCTTGATTCAATCCACTGACAGCACGTCAACCCCTGTATACCACATGACTCCAATTCACTCTATTCCTTGCCCTCCTTTCACCCTCCTGCATGTTCAGGCCCCGATCACACAAAATCTTTTTCACTCCATCTTTCCACCTCCAATTTGGTCTCCCTCTTCTCCTCGTTCCCTCCACCTCCGACACATATATCCTCTTGGTCAATCTCTCCTCACTCATTCTCTCCATGTGCCCAAACCATTTCAAAACACCCTCTTCTGCTCTCTCAACCACGCTCTTTTTATTTCCACACATCTCTCTTACCCTTACGTTACTTACTCGATCAAACCACCTCACACCACACATTGTCCTCAAACATCTCATTTCCAGCACATCCATCCTCCTGCGCACATCTCTATCCATAGCCCACGCCTCGCAACCATACAACGTTGTTGGAACCACTATTCCCTCAAACATACCCATTTTCGCTTTCCGAGATAATGTTCTCGACTTCCACACATTTTTCAAGGCTCCCAAAATTTTCGCCCCCTCCCCCACCCTATGATCCACTTCCGCTTCCATGGTTCCATCCGCTGACAGATCCACTCCCAGATATCTAAAACACTTCACTTCCTCCAGTTTTTCTCCATACAAACTCACCTCCCAATTGACTTGACCCTCACCCCTACTGTACCTAATAACCTTGCTCTTATTCACATTTACTCTCAACTTTCTTCTTCCACACACTTTACCAAACTCAGTCACCAGCTTCTGCAGTTTCTCACATGAATCAGCCACCAGCGCTGTATCATCAGCGAACAACAACTGACTCACTTCCCAAGCTCTCTCATCCCCAACAGACTTCATACTTGCCCCTCTTTCCAGGACTCTTGCATTTACCTCCCTTACAACCCCATCCATAAACAAATTAAACAACCATGGAGACATCACACACCCCTGCCGCAAACCTACATTCACTGAGAACCAATCACTTTCCTCTCTTCCTACACGTACACATGCCTTACATCCTCGATAAAAACTTTTCACTGCTTCTAACAACTTGCCTCCCACACCATATATTCTTAATACCTTCCACAGAGCATCTCTATCAACTCTATCATATGCCTTCTCCAGATCCATAAATGCTACATACAAATCCATTTGCTTTTCTAAGTATTTCTCACATACATTCTTCAAAGCAAACACCTGATCCACACATCCTCTACCACTTCTGAAACCGCACTGCTCTTCCCCAATCTGATGCTCTGTACATGCCTTCACCCTCTCAATCAATACCCTCCCATATAATTTACCAGGAATACTCAACAAACTTATACCTCTGTAATTTGAGCACTCACTCTTATCCCCTTTGCCTTTGTACAATGGCACTATGCACGCATTCCGCCAATCCTCAGGCACCTCACCATGAGTCATACATACATTAAATAACCTTACCAACCAGTCAACAATACAGTCACCCCCTTTTTTAATAAATTCCACTGCAATACCATCCAAACCTGCTGCCTTGCCGGCTTTCATCTTCCGCAAAGCTTTTACTACCTCCTCTCTGTTTACCAAATCATTTTCCCTAACCCTTTCACTTTGCACACCACCTCGACCAAAACACCCTATATCTGCCACTCTGTCATCAGACACATTCAACAAACCTTCAAAATACTCATTCCATCTCCTTCTCACATCACCGCTACTTGTTATCACCTCCCCATTTGCGCCCTTCACTGAAGTTCCCATTTGCTCCCTTGTCTTACGCACCCTATTTACCTCCTTCCAGAACATCTTTTTATTCTCCCTAAAATTTACTGATAGTCTCTCACCCCAACTCTCATTTGCCCTTTTTTTCACCTCTTGCACCTTTCTCTTGACCTCCTGTCTCTTTCTTTTATACTTCTCCCACTCAATTGCATTTTTTACCTGCAAAAATCGTCCAAATGCCTCTCTCTTCTCTTTCACTAATACTCTTACTTCTTCATCCCACCACTCACTACCCTTTCTAAACAGCCCACCTCCCACTCTTCTCATGCCACAAGCATCTTTTGCGCAATCCATCACTGATTCCCTAAATACATCCCATTCCTCCCCCACTCCCCTTACTTCCATTGTTCTCACCTTTTTCCATTCTGTACACAGTCTCTCCTGGTACTTCCCCACACAGGTCTCCTTCCCAAGCTCACTTACTCTCACCACCTTCTTCACCCCAACATTCACTCCTCTTTTCTGAAAACCCATACTAATCTTCACCTTAGCCTCCACAAGATAATGATCAGACATCCCTCCAGTTGCACCTCTCAGCACATTAACATCCAAAAGTCTCTCTTTCGCGCGCCTGTCAATTAACACGTAATCCAATAACGCTCTCTGGCCATCTCTCCTACTTACATAAGTATACTTATGTATATCTCGCTTTTTAAACCAGGTATTCCCAATCATCAGTCCTTTTTCAGCACATAAATCTACAAGCTCTTCACCATTTCCATTTACAACACTGAACACCCCATGCATACCAATTATTCCCTCAACTGCCACATTACTCACCTTTGCATTCAAATCACCCATCACTATAACCCGGTCTCGTGCATCAAAACCGCTAACACACTCATTTAGCTGCTCCCAAAACACTTGCCTCTCATGATCTTTCTTCTCATGCCCAGGTGCATATGCACCAATAATCACCCACCTCTCTCCATCAACTTTCAGTTTTACCCATATTAATCGAGAATTTACTTTCTTGCATTCTATCACATACTCCCACAACTCCTGTTTCAGGAGTATTGCTACTCCTTCCCTTGCTCTTGTCCTCTCACTAACCCCTGACTTCACTCCCCAGACATTTCCAAACCACTCTTCCCCTTTACCCTTGAGCTTCGTTTCACTCAGAGCCAAAACATCCAGGTCCCTTTCCTCAAACATACTACCTATCTCTCCTTTTTTTCACATCTTGGTTACATCCACACACATTTAGGCATCCCACTCTGAGCCTTCGAGGAGGATGATCACTCCCCGCGTGACTCCTTCTTCTGTTTCCCATTTATATATATATATATTATATACACATATATATATATATATATATTATATATATATATATATATATATATATATATATATATATATATATATATATATATATATATATATATATATATATATATATATATATATATATATATATACATAAATATATATATATATATATATATATATATATATATATATATATATATATATATATATATATATATATATATATATATATATATATATGTATATATATGTATATATATGTATATATATATATATATATATATATATATATATATATATATATATATATATATATATATATATATATATATATATATATATATATATATATATATATATATATATATATATATATATATATATATATATATATATATATATATATATATATGTATATATATATATATATGTATATATATATATATATATACATATATATATATATATATATATATATATATATATATATATATATATATATATATATATATATATATATATTTGAATGGAGAGAAACTGGAGGAAGTGAAGTGTTTTGGATATCTGGGAGTGGATCTGGCAGCGGATGGAACCATGGAAGCGGAAGTGGATCATAGGGTGGGGGAGGGGGCGAAAATTCTGGGAGCCTTGAAGAATGTGTGGAAGTCGAGAACATTATCTCGGAAAGCAAAAATGGGTATGTTTGAAGGAATAGTGGTTCCAACAATGTTGTATGGTTGCGAGGCGTGGGCTATGGATAGAGTTGTGCGCAGGAGGATGGATGTGCTGGAAATGAGATGTTTGAGGACAATGTGTGGTGTGAGGTGGTTTGATCGAGTAAGTAACGTAAGGGTAAGAGAGATGTGTGGAAATAAAAATAGCGTGGTTGAGAGAGCAGAAGAGGGTGTTTTGAAATGGTTTGGGCACATGGAGAGAATGAGTGAGGAAAGATTGACCAAGAGGATATATGTGTCGGAGGTGGAGGGAACGAGGAGAAGAGGGAGACCAAATTGGAGGTGGAAAGATGGAGTGAAAAAGATTTTGTGTGATCGGGGCCTGAACATGCAGGAGGGTGAAAGGAGGGCAAGGAATAGAGTGAATTGGAGCAATGTGGTATACCGGGGTTGACGTGCTGTCAGTGGATTGAATCAAGGCATGTGAAGCGTCTGGGGTAAAGCATGGAAAGCTGTGTAGGTATGTATATTTGCGTGTGTGGACGTATGTATATACATGTGTATGGGGGTGGGTTGGGCCATTTCTTTCGTCTGTTTCCTTGCGCTACCTCCTATATATATAGGATTGTGAAAGTGACAAAATGAAACAAAGGAAAGTAAATATGAACTTTAGAGAAAGTGAAAGTTTTATCGTTTAAAACGTGCCAGGTCATGGTTATTGTAAAAGACATGTATATATATATATATATATATATATATATATATATATATATATATATATATATATATATATATATATATATATATATATATTTTTTTTTTTTTTTTTTTTTTTTTTTATACCTCGTCGCTGTCTCCCGCGTTTGCGAGGTAGCGCAAGGAAACAGCCGAAAGAAATGGCCCAACCCCCCCCCCATACACATGTACATACATACGTCCACACACGCAAATATACATACCTACACAGCTTTCCATGGTTTACCCCGGACGCTTCACATGCCTTGATTCAATCCACTGACAGCACGTCAACCCCTGTATACCACATCGCTCCAATTCACTCTATTCCTTGCCCTCCTTTCACCCTCCTGCATGTTCAGGCCCCGATCACACAAAATCCTTTTCACTCCATCTTTCCACCTCCAATTTGGTCTCCCTCTTCTCCTCGTTCCCTCCACCTCCGACACATATATCCTCTTGGTCAATCTTTCCTCACTCATTCTCTCCATGTGCCCAAACCACTTCAAAACACCCTCTTCTGCTCTCTCAACCACGCTCTTTTTATTTCCACACATCTCTCTTACCCTTACGTTACTTACTCGATCAAACCACCTCACACCACACATTGTCCTCAAACATCTCATTTCCAGCACATCCATCCTCCTGCGCACAACTCTATCCATAGCCCACGCCTCGCAACCATACAACATTGTTGGAACCACTATTCCTTCAAACATACCCATTTTTGCTTTCCGGGATAATGTTCTCGACTTCCACACATTTTTCAAGGCTCCCAAAATTTTTGCCCCCTCCCCCACCCTATGATCCACTTCCGCTTCCATGGTTCCATCCGCTGACAGATCCACTCCCAGATATCTAAAACACTTCACTTCCTCCAGTTTTTCTCCATTCAAACTCACCTCCCAATTGACTTGACCCTCAACCCTACTGTACCTAATAACCTTGCTCTTATTCACATTTACTCTTAACTTTCTTCTTCCACACACTTTACCAAACTCCGTCACCAGCTTCTGCAGTTTCTCACATGAATCCGCCACCAGCGCTGTATCATCAGCGAACAACAACTGACTCACTTCCCAAGCTCTCTCATCCCCAACAGACTTCATACTTGCCCCTCTTTCCAAGACTCTTGCATTTACCTCCCTAACAACCCCATCCATAAACAAATTAAACAACCATGGAGACATCACACACCCCTGCCGCAAACCTACATTCACTGAGAACCAATCACTTTCCTCTCTTCCTACACGTACACATGCCTTACATCCTCGATAAAAACTTTTCACTGCTTCTAACAACTTGCCTCCCACACCATATATTCTTAATACCTTCCACAGAGCATCTCTATCAACTCTATCATATGCCTTCTCCAGATCCATAAATGCTACATACAAATCCATTTGCTTTTCTAAGTATTTCTCACATACATTCTTCAAAGCAAACACCTGATCCACACATCCTCTACCACTTCTGAAACCACACTGCTCTTCCCCAATCTGATGCTCTGTACATGCCTTCACCCTCTCAATCAATACCCTCCCATATAATTTACCAGGAATACTCAACAAACTTATACCTCTGTAATTTGAGCACTCACTCTTATCCCCTTTGCCTTTGTACAATGGCACTATGCACGCATTCCGCCAATCCTCAGGCACCTCACCATGAGTCATACATACATTAAATAACCTTACCAACCAGTCAACAATACAGTCACCCCCTTTTTTTATAAATTCCACTGCAATACCATCCAAACCTGCTGCCTTGCCGGCTTTCATCTTCCGCAAAGCTTTTACTACCTCTTCTCTGTTTACCAAATCATTTTCCCTAACCCTCTCACTTTGCACACCACCTCGACCAAAACACCCTATATCTGCCACTCTGTCATCAGACACATTCAACAAACCTTCAAAATACTCATTCCATCTCCTTCTCACATCACCACTACTTGTTATCACCTCCCCATTTACGCCCTTCACTAAAGTTCCCATTTGCTCCCTTGTCTTACGCACCCTACTTACCTCCTTCCAGAACATCTTTTTATTCTCCCTAAAATTTACTGATAGTCTCTCACCCCAACTCTCATTTGCCCTTTTTTTCACCTCTTGCACCTTTCTCTTGACCTCTTGTCTCTTTCTTTTATACTTCTCCCACTCAATTGCATTTTTTCCCTGCAAAAATCGTCCAAATGCCTCCCTCTTCTCTTTCACTAATACTCTTACTTCTTCATCCCACCACTCACTACCCTTTCTAAACAGCCCACCTCCCACTCTTCTCATGCCACAAGTATCTTTTGCGCAATCCATCACTGATTCCCTAAATACATCCCATTCCTCCCCCACTCCCCTTACTTCCATTGTTCTCACCTTTTTCCATTCTGTACACAGTCTCTCCTGATACTTCCTCACACAGGTCTCCTTCCCAAGCTCACTTACTCTCACCACCTTCTTCACCCCAACATTCACTCTTCTTTTCTGAAAACCCATACTAATCTTCACCTTAGCCTCCACAAGATAATGATCAGACATCCCTCCAGTTGCACCTCTCAGCACATTGACATCCAAAAGTCTCTCTTTCGCACGCCTGTCAATTAACACGTAATCCAATAACGCTCTCTGGCCATCTCTCCTACTTACATAAGTATACTTATGTATATCTCGCTTTTTAAACCAGGTATTCCCAATCATCAGTCCTTTTTCAGCACATAAATCTACAAGCTCTTCACCATTTCCATTTACAACACTGAACACCCCATGCATACCATGGGGTGTTCAGTGTTGTAAATATATATATATATATATAATATATATATATATATATATATATATATATATATATATATATATATATATATATATATATATATATATATATATATATATATATATATATATATATATATATATATATATATATATATATATATATATATATATATATAGGATTGTGAAAGTGACAAAATGAAACAAAGGAAAGTAATTATGAACTTTAGAGAAAGTGAAAGTCTTATCGTTTAAAACGTGCCAGGTCATGGTTATTGTAAAAGACATGAAAGTTACACAGCTTTAAGGTCAAGCGAAAGATTCAGTTATCAAAATGGCCTCGCCTTGAGTTGCCAACAGTCACACAATAATCATGTGACGCAGCAGCTTGCCTGATATTGCGTGGTGTATCTCGTTGTGGGGGCACACAAGCAGCCAGCTCTTGGGGAAAAACCGAAGTAACACCTGCAGAAAAGTGGAAATGAACCAACATTAGCGCATATGGCCAAAGGGTCAAGTTTATGGATGCAGAGCTGTGCTCCATACAACCCGCCACTTGTAGAAACGGAACAACTGTTCAGAAGAAAAGAAAACCTGAAAAGCTGATGAAGGATTGTTAACCCTTGCTACTCGTCCATCATGTTTTGCTGCTTCACCGTCAGGAGGATGGATGGATGGAGTGCACCGGGAACACATTCTCGCATGCTGCAGGCCTACACATGTTCTGATATTTCTGCCGTTTATCTGTATTTCTGAGAAGCCACGACCATAGTGCTGTCAACGTGCACTGGATAGTCCATGTTATTATTTCCATGTTATTCATCTCATTTGGAAAGACTTCATAAATATCGTATTACGTGAGGAGAGCAAGTTGTGATCACATACAACCTATAATCATACGTAACAAAAGTCTCTTCTTTTATCGTGTCTGCGTATCATCTTGCTTGTACCTTCACTTCATTGTGAACAATAAGGTTAACTCCTGAAGGCTTTCTGTCATCGCTGGTATGATCAGTCGTGCCCACATCTCAGTGTTTTGTTATAAGTTCAGAGCACAGCAGCCTCCGTGGCTTTAGAGTGAGTTATCCACTTTATTATCGATGTCTCTCCTGGAGGCATCGAACATCTACTATACCACCTGAACACAAGAAGTTTCAACCTTATTTCGCTTAAAAGAAATAAAGTTCAGCAGAGAAGGAAGCCAGAGATGAAACGCCCGAGATCGAACGCTTGTAACCCCTCAAACATCTATTGTAAAAACCTCAGGTCGTGTCATACCACATCCTGTCATAAGTACCTCAGGTCGTGTCATACCATATATTGTCATAAGTACCTCAGGTCGTGTCATATCACATACTGTCATAAGTACCTCAGGTCGTGTCATATCACATATTGTCATAAGTACCTCAGGTCGTGTCATATCACATACTGTCATAAGTACCTCAGGTCGTGTCATATCACATACTGTCATAAGTACCTCACATACTGTCATAAGTACCTCATGTCGTGTCATACCACATACTGTCATAAGTACCTCAGGTCGTGTCATACCACATACTGTCATAAGTACCTCAGGTCGTGTCATATCACATACTGTCATAAGTACCTCAGGTCGTGTCATACCACATACTGTCATAAGTACCTCAGGTCGTGTCATATCACATATTGGATAAGGCAAGAAGTGATCCGTTTCATTGGTATTGTCCTTGAGTTTCATCTACCAAGTTGCAAGTTGCATTGTTGCCGTAATCATTTATCTTCTGAGAAGCGATTTCATGAAAGGGTATCATTCGTCCTAAACCCTAGTTATGCTCACATAATTGAGGTGGCTATTTGTCCACTTGTGGCCAGGTTGGAGTAAGACGCCTTCTGCCTTGATAACTTCATTTGTTAGTTCCTTCAACCATCGCTCTCAGGTCGTCGTCATGTTACTGTCTTCTCTCTGTTCCACAGGTGTCATTTTCGGCCACCGCTCTCGTGTTCGTTGGACCCACAGGACGCGCCTGGCTGCTGTCCACACAACACACGGGAAATGTCACTTTGATGCCTCCTTCTTGCTTGAGACAGCATAGCTGAAGACTTTTCTTCCGTGTTTCTTCGTTTATCTCCTGTCTACGTTTAAGACCCATGTCCACAGGCAACTGAGGTGCGCAGATAAATTTGTCATTTTTCTGTCGAACTCTTTGATTCTCCGTTCGTACAAGATGGCCACAACTTAGGCAAGATTTTGCCTTTGCAATGTCGACTACTTAAAAAAAAAATTACAGTCGTTGCTGACATCTTTGACTTCCTGTTGACGATCAAGTAGAAAAGCTGAGAAGATATGACGTCTTCTGTTGCAAGTCCCTCACCGACCTCGTTAACATTCATGAACTTCGCGCATGAGACGACTCCCTTGCAGGAATACACGCCCACACGAGTGGAAGGTCCTTAAATTACGAGTTCGATTACAATCGTCGACATTATACAACCCGCCACTTTCCTTGCACCCTCAGCCTTCCCATGATATTGGTCAGGAACCTTACATACCGTAGGGGAATGGAAGGGCGCCTCACACTGACTGAACCCATAACACGAACTAACGGAGAGCGATTTAATGAAATAACTTCAGGCAAGGGTCGATTACAACCATACTGTCCCGTATGCTCGGGTTGGGTGGCAGGGAAGAACCCATATTGCAGAAGCTCTACCCACAGACAGGGGAACACTAACACAGTAATCCCCCAAAAGCTGATGTGCCATTAGGTATAGTTCAGTGATAAACATGGTATCCAAATATTATTGCATTCCCCTTTTCTCTTCGCGTTTCGTACGTTGTCTCCTCAAAAGTGACACTTACGGAAGTTAATAATTTCTTGATGAATTAGGACTTATCAGAATGCTCTTCTGTGTCTCAATGTAACCAAACTCTCATACGACAGTGAAGCTGTCACAAGGTAAACGGAAATACAAGAACCAACGAACATGGTTTTCTTAAAATTTCCAATCAAAAACTTTATTTACTTACCCAGGAAACACTTCTGATAACAGAAAAATGCGTTTAACGTGAGAGGACTAGACCAAGTTAAAAACTGACCAGAGCGAAGCATTTCTTACCTTGTGATTACGTCGACGTATTGCGTTCTACTTTTAAAGTTATGGTAATATAAGGCAAGTCACCGTCTTGCTTACCAACACTGAGTAGATGCGTGTTACCGGATGATACTCCACGAACCATTGAAGACCAAAGGTGAATCATTTATAAACCGGTCAAAACTAATGTCTATCCATTCATATATCTATCAACTTTTCTATCTATCTATCTTTCTTTCTATCTATCTATATATCTATCTATCTCTGGCTATCTAATCATCTATATCAAACTTTTTATGAATTTGTGCTTTATAAGAAGTGAGTTTTACCTTCGTCGGTTGCCATCTCTGGAACATTCCTTACCATCAGACTGTTGGAACCACAATTCCTTCAAACATACCAGTGCTCGCTCTCCGAGATAACGTTCTCTCTTTCAAGACATTCTTCATCGGTCCCATAACCTTTGCTCCATACCCCACCCTATGACTCACTTCACTTCCATGGTTCCATTCGCTGCTAAGTCCACACCCAGGTATCTAAAACACTTCACTTCCTCCAATTTTTTCTCTATTCAAACTCATATCTCAACTAGCTTGTCTCTCAGTCCTGCTAAACCTAAAGCTCTTATTCACATTTACTCTCAGCTTTCTCCTTTCACGCACTTCTCTAAACTCAGTAACCAACTTTTGCAGTTTCTCATTCGAATCAGCCAATACTGCTGTATCATCGGCAAACAATAACTGACTAATTTTCCAGGCCCTCTAATCTGCATACTCGCTCCTTTCTCCAAAACTCTTGCTTTCACCTCCCTAATCACCCCATCCATAAACAAATTTACAACAATGACAACATCACACATCCCTGTCGCAGACCGACTTTCACTGGGAACCAGTCACTCTCCTCCCCTCCTACTCGCACACATGCGTTACATCCTAGATAAAATCTCACTGCTTCTTGCAGCTTACCTCCCTTACCTGTATATTCTTAAGACCTTCCACAAAGCATCTCTATCCACCCTGTCATATGCCTTTTCCAGATCCATAGATGCCACATACAAATCCATCTGTTTCTCTAAATATTTCTCACACATTCTTCAAAGCAGTTTTTTCGAATGTTTTCACATTCTAAAAACAAAATATATACAAACAGTATTCAAATATGACAACACCATCAAGAAAGTCCTTCTCAAAAAAAACACCAAATAATACAGGTGTTTTTAATAATGTCCCATGTAAAGACTGTAACCAATTTTATATAGGACTAAAGGGGAAAGGTTCCGAGACTAGGATCTGGCAACATAACTACAGCGTTAGGATAGCCCAACAGAACAATGGCTTACTTCAACATAAAGCTGCCTTTGATCATCTTATCGACTGGGAAAAAGCTAAGATCACAGCTAAGAATATAATTATTTCAGTGAAAGAAATGTAATTGAATCATATTAGATTTCTGGCACATTTGATCATAATGTAAATATGTAATTTGACCATTTCAAATGTAACAAACTACTAACTGAAATAATTATCGAGAAGAATGCACCAGAATAACCCAGTCCACACACACTGTAAGAGAGGAAGGTCTGATGTCATGTTACATAATTAGTGCCCACCTGCACTCCACGGGGATTATGATGCCCCGCCTCACTGCTGCCTGTGTGCTTTTAAGGACTTTAACACTTTTAACTCCCACACATTGTCTGACGATGTAATAAGCTAAAGTACTCACCGTTTCTTTTCTTTCGCCAATAGTGATTGTGCTTATACATATATATATATATATATATATATATATATATATATATATATATATATGTATATATATATATATATATATATATATATATATATATATATATATATATATATATATATATATATATATATATATATATATATATATATATATATATATATATATATATATATATATTTGGCCACATGGAGAGAATGAGTGAGGAAAGATTGACCAAGAGGATATATGTGTCAATGGTGGAGGGAACGAGGAGAAGTGGGAGACCAAATTGAAGGTGGAAAGATGGAGTGAAAAAGATTTTAAGTGATTGGGGCCTGAAGATGCAGGGGGGGGGTGAAAGGCGTGCAAGGAATAGAGTGAATTGGAATGATGTGGTATACCGGGGTCGACGTGCTGTCAATGGATTGAACCAGGGCATGTGAAGCGTCTGGGGTAAACCATGGAAAGTTCTGTGGGGCCTGGATGTGGAAAGGGAGCTGTGGTTTCGGTGCATTATTACATGACATCTAGAGACTAAGTGTGAACGGATGGGGCCTTTGTTGTCTTTTCCTAGCGTTACCTCGCAAACATGAGGGGCGAGGGGGCTGTTATTCCATGTGTGGCGGGGTGGCGATGGGAATAGATAAAGGCAGACAGTATGAATTATGTACATGTGTATATATGTATATATATATATATATATATATATATATATATATATATATATATATATATATATATATATATATATATATATATATATATATATATATATATATATATATATATATATATATATCTGGATCTGGCAGCGGATGGAACCATGGAAGCGGAAGTGGATCATAGGGTGGGGGAGGGGGCGAAAATTCTGGGAGCCTTGAAGAATGTGTGGAAGTCAAGAACATTATCTCGGAAAGCAAAAATGGGTATGTTTGAAGGAATAGTGGTTCCAACAATGTTGTATGGTTGCGAGGCGTGGGCTATGGATAGAGTTGTGCGCAGGAGGATGGATGTGCTGGAAATGAGATGTTTGAGGACAATGTGTGGTGTGAGGTGGTTTGATCGAGTGAGTAACGTAAGGGTAAGAGAGATGTGTGGAAATAAAAAGAGCGTGGTTGAGAGAGCAGAAGAGGGTGTTTTGAAGTGGTTTGGGCACATGGAGAGAATGAGTGAGGAAAGATTGATCAAGAGAATATATGTGTCGGAGGTGGAGGGAACGAGGAGAAGAGGGAGACCAATTTGGAGGTGGAAAGATGGAGTGAAAAAGATTTTGTGTGATCGGGGCCTGAACATGCAGGAGGGTGAAAGGAGGGCAAGGAGTAGAGTGAATTGGAGCGATGTGGTATACCGGGGTTGACGTGCTGTCAGTGGATTGAATCAAGGCATGTGAAGCGTCTGGGGTAAAGCATGGAAAGCTGTGTAGGTATGTATATTTGCGTGTGTGGACGTATGTATATACATGTGTATGGGGGGGGGGTTGGGCCATTTCTTTCGTCTGTTTCCTTGCGCTACCTCGCAAACGCGGGAGACAGCGACAAAGTATAATAAAAAAAAATATAATATGATATATATATTTTGTTGAAGAGAGAGATGGGTGATTATTGGTGCATATGCACCTGGGCATGAGAAGAAAGATCATGAGAGGCAAGTGTTTTGGGAGCAGCTGAATGAATGTGTTGGTGGTTTTGATGCAAAGGTGAATACTGGGGCAGTTGAGGGAATAATTGGTATATATGGGGTGTTCAGTGTTGTAAATGGAAACAAAGAGCTTGTAGATTTATGTGCTGAAAAAGAACAGGTGATTGGTAATACCTGGTTTGAAAAGAGAGATATACATAAATATACGTATGTAAGAAGGAGAGATTGCCAGAGAGCGTTATTGGATTACGTGTTAATTGATAGGCGCGCGAAAGAGAGAGACTTTTGGATCTTAATGTGCTGAGAGGTGAAACTGGAGGGATGTCTAATCATTATCTTGTGGAGGCGAAGGTGAAGATTTGTAGAGGTTTTTAGAAAAGAGGGGAAAATGTTGGGGTGAAGACAGTGGTGAGAATAAGTGAGCTTGGAATGGAGACTTGTGTGAGGAATTACCAGTAGAAACTGAGTACAGAATGGAAAAAGGTGAGAACAAAGGAGGTAAGGGGAGTGGGGGAGGAATGGAATGTATTTAGGGAAGCAGTGATGGCTTGCGTAAAAGATGCTTCTGGCATGAGAAGCGTGGGAGGTGGGTTGATTAGAAAGGGTAGTGAGTGGTGGTATGAAGAAGTAAGATTATTAGTGAAAGAGAAGAGAGAGGCATTTGGACTATTTTTGCAGGGAAATAATGCAAATGAGTGGGAGATGTATAAAAGAAAGAGGCAGGAGGTCAAGAGAAAGGTGCAAGAGGTGAAAAAGAGGGCAAATGAGAGTTGGTGTGAGAGAGTATCATTAAATTCTAGGGAGAATTGTTGATGAGAGAGCTTGGGAAGTGAGTCAGTTGTTGTTTGCTGATGAAACAGCGCTGGTGGCTG
>NC_092271.1:918286-923286 GCF_036320965.1 Panulirus ornatus
CCTGTCATTGTGGCACACGTGAGGCACCATCCTCTGTCATTTGTGGCACACTCGTTGAGGTCACCATCATCCTGTCATTGTGGCACAGTGGGGTCACCATCATCTGTCATTGTGGCACACGTGAGGTCACCATCATCTTACACATAAACATCCGTCATACAGACAACTTTACACAAGAGCTGAGTGACTTAATTGTAATCTTATATTTACAGAGGAACAATTAATGTTAAGTCTTGGACTTGAAGTAAGGTATTTGTTAAATCTCACACACTCATTCATATCCTGCAACTTCTCTTACTGATAGATTGTTCAAGATATTAACAATCATGTTGAAGAATAGATTACTTGGTCTCCCTCGAAGTAAAACTTTGGTACACTGATGGTTGGGCTTGTTAATACCTTTTTCTCAAAAGCCAAACACTAAGTTCTCAGTCTCATATATAAACACTACCACATTATTAACTGCTACTCGATGGTGTACCTCCATCATACCTCAGAACAGACTCCTAACATATGATCCTATAACGTGTTCGTGAATCATCTCCACATATAGGAAATCATTATCATAAATCATTGATAATTCAGTTTCCATACATATATTTGCTTGTCAAGATCAAGCAAGATAAGTACATAGAAGATTTAACTTACTGACTCATGTAGATTGATAGTTTCATGTATTTCCTCTTCATCCCGTCTATGTTACATGTAAAACAAGTCGCTTTTCTTTATAGAACTCAAGTTACCCTGGACTCTGAAGGTCAGTGCCGACAACTGCAAGATACTTTACATAGGAGATATAATGAGAAATACTGCACACTTCATCTACTTACAGGTGAACCACACTTGAGACTCGACGAATTATAACAAAGTTATCGTATTCGCTTCAGTTATGGATGTTGGAGGGCTGGAGAGGTGGTGACGCGATGAAAATGTGTTGGGAGGCAGGATGTAAATCATACGACGGAAAGGTACACACAACAAATGAATTTCCTTCCTGATGGGTCGAATGAATTAAAGGCAGAAGAGGTCAGAAACACTAAGCATCGCGTCTGGAATTCAAAAGACAAGCATATAACTTGTAAAGAAGCAGCTATAACCTTTACGTATATAGAGACAAACATAATGTTAGTTGCAGACTTGAGGAGAAGCAATTGTCAAAAGTGGTTTTAACTATATCTATGGTCTTCCCATATCCACTTGTAATAGCTAACCATTCCACACGTTAATAATCTAGCTGAAATAAAAGTACTTTGTATGTTTGAGTAAAATGTTTGATCAACAGTTTGTATTCATTGCTACGAATGAACTCCTGCTCATGTAGCCTCAGATAGCTGCTTAGAGATTACCAGAATCTTTTTATATTTCCGTCACATACATTAAATCATCTCTTAAGGTCTTCTTACATACGTTTAATGAGGTTAAGTCAACTAGGCGATTGTCATAGGATTTCTTTCTCAGTAAAGGAATCGTCTTGGTAGATTGACACTGTCTATATCTTTTTGCAAGTGGGATGACCAAACCTTCACAATATTCATGTGGAAACGTATTTGTGAACTGCAAAACACGAAGATTATTTTCCTAGGCTGGACTCTGAATCTCTTGCTAAGGGAATCTTGAATCTGAATCTCTTGCTACGGGAAACCTGAATCATTGTCTTTTTTTTTTCTTTTTTTTACCGCGTTTACGAACTGTTTACTTGACTTAAGGTCTTCGCACCTGATCCAAACATCCTCTACCACTTCTATATATATATATATATATATATATATATATATATATATATATATATATATATATATATATATATATATATATATATATATATATTTATATATATATATATATATCCACCGACGTGTTGTCGGTGGATTGAATCAAGGCATGTGAAGCGTCCGGGGTAAACCATGGAAGGCTGTGTAGGTATGTATATTTGCGTGTGTGGACGTGTGTATGTACATGTGTATGGGGGGGTTGGGCCATTTCTTTCGTCTGTTTCCTTGCGCTACCTCGCAACCGCGGGAGACAGCGACGAGGTATAAAAAAAAAAAAAAAAAAAAAAAATATATATATATATATATATATATATATATATATATACATATATATATATATATATATATATATATATATATATATATATATATATATATCCCTGGGGATAGGGGATTAAGAATACTTCCCACGTATTCCCTGCGTGTCGTAGAAGGCGACTAAAAGGGGAGGGAGCGGGGGGCTGGAAATCCTCCCCTCTCGTTTTTTTTTTTTTTTTTTTTTTTTTTTCAATTTTCCAAAAGAAGGAACAGAGAATTGGGCCAGGTGAGGGTATTCCCTCAAAGGCCCAGTCCTCTGTTCTTAACGCTACCTCGCTAATGCGGGAAATGGCGAATAGTTTGAAAAGAAAGAAAAGATATATTTAATATTATTATTATTATTATACTTTGTCGCTGTCTCCCGCGTTTGCGAGAGAGCGCAAGGAAACAGACGAAAGAAATGCCCCCCCCCCCCCATACACATGTATATACATACGTCCACACACGCAAATATACATACCTACACAGCTTTCCATGGTTTACCCCAGACGCTTCACATGCCTTGATTCAATCCACTGACAGCACGTCAACCCCGGTATACCACATCGCTACAATTCACTCTATTCCTTGCCCTCCTTTCACCCTCCTGCATGTTCAGGCCCCGATCACACAAAATCTTTTTCACTCCATCTTTCCACCTCCAATTTGATATATATATATATATATATATATATATATATATATATATATATATATATATATATATATATATATATATATATATATATATATATATATATATATATATATATATATATATATATATATATATATATATATATATATATATATATATATCAAATATATATATATATATATATATATACATCTCCCTAACAACCCCATCCATAAACAAATTAAACAACCATGGAGACATCACACACCCCTGCCGTATACCTATATTCACTGATAACCAATCACTTATATATATATATATATATATATATATATATATATATATATATATATATATATATATATATATATATATATATATATATATATATATATATATATATATATATATATATATATATATATATATATATATATATATATATATATATATATATATATATATATATATATATATATATATATATATATATATATATATATATATATATATATATATATATAATATATATATATATATATATATATATATATATATATATATATATATATATATATATATATATATATATATATATATATATATATATATATATATATATATATATATATATATATATATATATATATATATATATATATATATATATATATATATATATATATATATATATATATATATATATATATATATATATATATATATATATATATATATATATATATATATATATATATATATATATATATATATATATATATATATATATATATATATATATATATATATATATATATATATATATATATATATATATATATATATATATATATATATATATATATATATATATATATATATATATATATATATATATATATATATATATATATATATATATATATATATATATATATATATATATATATATATATATATATATATATATATATATATATATATATATATATATATATATATATATATATATATATATATATATATATATATATATATATATATATATATATATATATATATATATAAGTGATTGGTTATCAGTGAATATAGGTATACGGCAGGGGCGTGTGATGTCTCCATGGTTGTTTAATTTGTTTATGGATGGGGTTGTTAGGGAGATGAAAGCAAGAGTTTTGGAAAGAGGGGCAAGAATGAAGTATCTTGTGGATGAGAGAGCTTGGGAAGTGAGTCAGTTGTTGTTCGCTGATGATACAGCGCTGGTGGCTGATTAATGTGAGAAACTGCAGAAGCTGGTGACTGAGTTTGGTAAAGTGTGTGAAAGAAGAAAGTTAAGAGTAAATGTGAATAAGAGCAAGGTTATTAGGTACAGTAGGGGTGAGGGTCTCGTCAACTGGGAGGTAAGTTTGAATGGAGAAAAACTGGAGGAAGTAAAGTGTTTTAGATATCTGGGAGTGGATCTGGTAGCGGATGGAACCATGGAAGCGGAAGTGAATCATAGGGTGGGGGAGGGGGCGACAATCCTGGGAGCCTTGAAAAATTTGTGGAAGTCGAGAACATTATCTCGGAAAGCAAGAATGGGTATGTTTGAAGGAATAGTGGTTCCAACAATGTTGTATGGGTGCGAGGCGTGGGCTATGGGTAGAGTTGTGCGCAGGAGTGTGGATGTGCTGGAAATGAGATGTTTGAGGACAATATGTGGTGTGAGGTGGTTTGATCGAGTAAGTAATGTAACGGTAAGAGAGATGTGTGGAAATAAAAAGAGCGTGGTTGAGAGAGCAGAAGAGGGTATTTTGAAATGGTATGGGCACATGGAGAGAATGAGTGAGGAAAGAATGACCAAGAGGATAAATGTGTCGTAGGTGGAGGGAACGAGGAGAAGTGGGAGACGAAATTGGAGGTGGAAAGATGGAGTGAAAAAGATTTTGAGTGATCGGGGCCTGAACATGCAGGAGGGTGAAAGGCGGGCAAGGAATAGAGTGAATTGGATCGATGTGGTATACCGGGGTCGACGTGCTGTCAGTCGATTGAATCAGGGCATGTGAAGCGTCTGGGGTAAACCATGGAAAGTTGTATGGGGCCTGGATTTGGAAAGAGAGCTCTGGTTTCGGGCATTATGGTATGACAGCTAGATATTTCCACCTCCAATTTGGTCTCCCACTTCTCCTCGTTCCCTCCACCTCCGACACATATATCCTCTTGGTCAATCTTTCCTTACTCATTCTCTCCATGTGCCCAAACCATTTCTAAACGCCCTCTTCTGCTCTCTCAACCACGCTCTTTTTATTTCCACA
>NC_092271.1:928286-939310 GCF_036320965.1 Panulirus ornatus
GGTGACTGAATTTGGTAATGTATATGATAGAAGAAAGTTGAGAGTAAATGTGAATAAGAGCAAGATTGTTATGTACAGTAGGGTTGATTAACAAGTCAATTGGGAGGTAAGTTTAAATGTAGAAAAACTGAGGGAAGTGAAGTGTTTTTGATATTTGGGAATGGATTTGGCAGCGGATGAAACCATGGAAATGGAAGTGAATCATTGGGTGGGGGAGGGGGCGAAAGTTCTGAGAGCGTTGAAGAATGTGTGGAGGTCAAGAACGTGATCTTGGAAAGCAAAAATTGGTATGTTTGAAGGAATAGTGCTTCCAACAATGTTATATGGTTGCGAGGCGTAAGCTATAGATAGAGTTGTACGGGGGAGGGTAGATGTGCTGGAAATGAGATGTTTGAGGACAATATGTGGTGTTAGGTGGTTTGATAAAGTAAGTAATGAAAGGGTAAGAGAGAGATGTGGTAATAAAAAGAGTGTGGTTGAATGAGCATAAGAGGGTGTTTTGAAATGTTTTGGTCACATGGAGATAATGAGTGAGGAAAGAATGACAAGGAGGATATATGTGTTACAAGTGAAGGGAACGAGGAGAAGTGAGAGGCCTAAATGGAGGTGGAAAGATGGAGTGAAAGAGATTTTGAGTGATCGGTGCCTGAACATGCAGGAGGGTGAAAGGTGTGCAAGGAATAGAGTGAATTGGAACGATGTGGTGTACTGGCGTCGACGTACTGTCAGTGGATTGAATCAAGGGCATGTGAAGCGTCTGGGGTGAACCATGGAAAATTGTCTGGGGTCTACGTGTGGAAAGGGAGCTGTGGTTTCGGTGCATTATTACATGACAGGTAGAGACTGAGTGCGAACGAATGTGGCCTTTGTTGTCTTTTCCTAGCGCTACCTCGCGCACATGCGGGGGTGGGGGCTGTTTTTTCATGTGTGGCGGGGTGGCAACAGGAATGAATAAAGGCAGACAGTATGAATTATGTACATCTGTATATACGTATATGTCTGTGTGTGTATACATATGCATACGCTGAGATGTATAGGTATGTATATGTGAGTGTGTGGACGTCTATGTATATACATGTGTATGTGGGTGGGTTAGGCCATTCTTTCGTCTGTTTCCTCGCGCTACCTCGCTAACGCGGGAGACAGCGACAAAGTATAGTAAATATAGATAATATATATATATATATATATGTATATATATACATATATATATATATATATATATATATATATATATATATATATATATATATATATTTCTTTTTTCTTTTTTTTTTCATACTATTCGCCATTTCCCACGTCAGTGAGGTAGCGTTAAGAACGAAGGACTGGGCATTTGAGGGAATATCCTTACCTGGCCCCCTTCTCTGCTCCTTCTTTTGGAAAATTAAAAAAAAAAAAAGAGGGGAGGATTTCCAGCCACCCGCTCCCTCCCCTTTTAGTCGCTTTCTACGACACGCAGGGAATACGTGGGAAGCATTCTTTTTCCCCTATCCAAAGGGATAATATATATATATATATATATATATATATATATATATATATATATATATATATATATATATATATATATATATATATATATATATCAATATATATATATATATATATATATATATATATATATATATATATATATATATATATATATATATATATATATATATACATATATATATATATATATATATATATATATATATATATATATATATATATATATATATATATATATATATATATATATATATATATATATATAAATATATATATATATATATATATATATATATATATATATATATAATATATATATATATATATATATATATATATATATATATATATATATATATATATATATATATATATATATATATATATATATATATATATATATATATATATATATACAATGGCATAATAGTTACAAATAATCTTGTGACAGCGTTCACCTCCCTCTCGATTAAGGCATATTACTATAACCAGATTAAACAAGTAATTGGATTAATCTTCCCCCTTAGTAGTACAAGTCTGCCCTGTCAGGGGACCGAGCATCCCTGAGCAGGAACCTAACATATATATATATTTGTTATACATGTTGATATGTAGTTCGCTATGTAGCCATGACGTGGTCGCTGTTCTGTTTCCTAGCAAAGATGATTAATTCGACAAAGAATATAGTTTACTAGAGGAGAGAAGTGATCTTACAGAAGCATTAAATATCAATTTTGATCAAGGACTATTCTTCTTTGAGTGTTTTCTTGCCTTATATGAATGGATTAGTTAAAAAATTTAAACCAACAAACCCTGTAATACGTATAATCTCTTTAGCAGGCTCTGCAATATATATATATATATATATATATATATATATATATATATATATATATATATATATATATATATATATATATATATATATATATATATATATATATATATGCTTGAAATGGCTTGTTAGTATTTTGAATCGTCTATGTAGCACAATCTCTTGTTTTCATACTAATAACAATATTGAACTAGTAGACAAACTTGGTAGAATCCAGCTGGATAATAGATGTAAGCTGATCAGTCTTGATGTGTCGTGATCAACCAAAGTGTCAGTTAATGATCATCACGTCATCTTGAGTGAAGTGAGATCGTCGAGGAAGACCTGTGACTTAATGCATTTATCTGTTCCTGAACGCATTCATCCGCCTCGCCTGCTGGAGGCTGATTTATTGTATTCAATTTTTTTTTTTACCTGTGCTCAGCCCAGGCAATGTAACTATATGAAAAAGCTTGACTCTTCGTATTTCACATTCTTTTGGATTTTACACACACACACACACACATACATATATATATATATATATATATATATATATATATATATATATATATATATATATATATATATATATATATTTCTTTTTCTTTCGTACTATTCGCCATTTCCCGCGTTAGCGAGGTAGCGCTAAGAACAGAGGACTGGACCTTTGAGGGAATATCCTCACCTGGCCCCCTTCTCTGTTTCTTCTTTTGGAAAATTGAAAAAAACGAGAGGGGAGGATTTCCAGCCACCCGCTCCCTCCCCTTTTAGTCGCCTACTACGACATGCAGGGAATACGTGGGAAGTATACTTTCTCCCCTATCCCCAGGGATAATATATATATATATATATATATATATATATATATATATATATATATATATATATATATATATATATATATATATATTTTTTTTTTTTTTTTTTTTATACTTTGTCGCTGTCTCCCGCGTTTGCGAGGTAGCGCAAGGAAACAGACGAAAGAAATGGCCCAACCCACCCCCATACACATGTACATACACACGTCCACACACGCAAATATACATACCTACACAGCTTTCCATGGTTTACCCCGGACGCTTCACATGCCTTGATTCAATCCACTGACAGCACGTCAACCCCTGTATACCACATCACTCCAATTCGCTCTATTTCTTGCCCTCCTTTCACCCTCCTGCATGTTCAGGCCCCGATCACACAAAATCCTTTTCACTCCATCTTTCCACCTCCAATTTGGTCTCCCTCTTCTCCTCGTTCCCTCCACCTCCGACACATATATCCTCTTGGTCAATCTTTCCTCACTCATTCTCTCCATGTGTCCAAACCATTTCAAAACACCCTCTTCTGCTCTCTCAACCACGCTCTTTTTATTTCCACACATCTCTCTTACCCTTACGTTACTTACTCGATCAAACCACCTCACACCACACATTGTCCTCAAACATCTCATTTCCAGCACATCCATCCTCCTGCGCACAACTCTATCCATAGCCCACGCCTCGCAACCATACAACATTGTTGGAACCACTATTCCTTCAAACATACCCATTTTTGCTTTCCGGGATAATGTTCTCGACTTCCACACATTTTTCAAGGCTCCCAAATTTTCGCCCCCTCCCCCACCCTATGATCCACTTCCGCTTCCATGGTTCCATCCGCTGACAGATCCACTCCCAGATATCTAAAACACTTCACTTCCTCCAGTTTTTCTCCATTCAAACTCACCTCCCAATTGACTTGACCCTCAACCCTACTGTACCTAATAACCTTGCTCTTATTCACATTTACTCTTAACTTTCTTCTTCCACACACTTTACCAAACTCCGTCACCAGCTTCTGCAGTTTCTCACATGAATCCGCCACCAGCGCTGTATCATCAGCGAACAACAACTGACTCACTTCCCAAGCTCTCTCATCCCCAACATATATATATATATATATATATATATATATATATATATATATATATATATATATATATATATATATATATATATATATATATATATATATATATATATATTGTTGCGAACACGTGTGTGTTTGTCCACATGTTCGTATGTGTATGGTGTGCCTTGGTGTGGGGTGTTGTTGCTATCGGCTAAGATCTCACTTCCCTGACCGTGTTGATTGTCTTAGTAATTATGTTTTGAAGCAGATGTTGACCAGTCCTCTAGCACCCAAACCATTGTCAACGGCGTTAGGTCAAGGAGTGGGGCCAGCTGCGGGGTATGTCATCCCGTGCGTTTGCTGCTCTCGTGGACAAAGGAAGACAGGATTTTGAATTTACGCCATATGTAGGCCGGACCTTGGGCCTCCTTCAGCCAATCACGTCAAGATGAGGGCGTGACAATTAGTCTTTTGACCTATCAAGGGCAATTGTGTCATTCTGACCTATAGTAGAATTAGGTGGCTGGTCGAGGCGTGGCCAGCTGTTCCTGCCTTGCTGGTCTTTCACTTAAAAGGCTCAGACGATCGTCTGGAAGTCGATTCCTTCAGCAGTCCCGAGCCCAGCAAGGTAATGTAGGCTTTCCCTGTCTCGAACCCTGTAGCCACCGCTGCCCTAGTTTGTAAGATGTTTACTTTGTTACGTCAGGTTTAGCTAAGTGTTACGATGATGTATACTGTGTTACGTCAGGTTTAGCTAGTGTAACGATGATGTTTACTGTGTCACGTCAGGTTTAACTAAGTGTAATGTTATTGAAAACGTGTCATCAAGGAAAGAGATCTCATGGTTTGAAATCATATCTGGAATGTTAACTCATGTTCAATACTAAACTCATATTCAGTGTAAACGTAAATGATTAATGCCTGATTTATGTGTTCATCTTGTACATTTGAATTCTTTCATTATATGTAATTCTAACCTTGGTGTTTCTTTTAATCCCATAACGTTAAGATAGCGTTATCCTGAGTTGTGCAATATAACAAATCTAACGTCCTTGCAAAGACAAGGATCAGTATAGTATTTGTAACATATATATGTTACTGGCGACCTTGCTCGAATAAGCACTGACTTCGTAACAATATATATATATATATATATATATATATATATATATATATATATATATATATATATATATATATATATAATGATAATAATGATAATATATATTTTTTTATCAATTATACTTTGTCGCTGTCTCCCGCGTCAGCGAGTTACCGCAAGGAAAAAGACGAAAGAATGGCCCAACCCACCCACATACACATATGTATACATACACGTCCACACACGTACATATATATACCTATACATTTCAACGTATACATATATATACTTACACAGATATATACATATATACACATGTACATAATTCATACTTGCTGCCCGCATTCATTCCCGTCGCCACCCCGCCACACATGAAATGACAACCCCCTCCCCCGCATGCACGTGAGGTATCGCTAGGAAAAGACAACAAAGACCACATTCGTTCACACTCAGTCTCTAGCTGTCATGTATAATGCACCGAAACCACAGCTCCCTTTCCACATCCAGGCTCCACAAAACTTTCCATGGTTTACCCAAGCGCTTCACATGCCCTGGTCCAATCCAATGACAGAACGTCGACCCCAGTATACCACATCATTCCAAGTCACTATCCCTTGCACGCATTTCACCTTCCTGTATGTTAAGGCACGGATCGCTCAAAATGCTTTTCACTCCAGCCTTCCAACTCCATTTTGGTCTCCCACTTCTCGTTCCCTCTACTTCTGACATATATATCCTCTTAGTCAATCTTTCCTCATTCATTGTTTCCATGTGACCAAACAATTTCAATACACCTTCTTCTGCTCTCTCAACCACAGTCTTTTTATTACTACACATCTCTCTTACCCTTTCATTATTTACTCGATCAAATCACCTCACACCACATATTGTCCTTAAACATTTCATTTAAAACACTTCCACCCTCCTCCGCACAACCCTATCTATAGCCTAAGTCTAGCAACCATATAACATTGTTGGAACCACTGTTCCTTCAAACATACCCATTTTTTCTCTCTGAGATAATGTTCTCACCTTCCACACATTATTCAACACTCCTAGAACCTTCGCTCCCCTCCTCCACCCTGTGACTCACTTCCGCTTCCATGGCTCCATCCGCTACCAAATTCACTCCCAGATATCTAAAACACTTCACTTCCTCCAGTTTTTCTTCAGTCAAACTTATCTCTCAATTACCTTTCTTCCGAAACCCTACTGAACCTAAAAACCTTGCTCTTATTCACATTTACTTTCAACTTTCTTCTTTCACATACTTTACCAAACTCAGTCACCAATTTCTGCAGTTTCTCACCCTAATCAGCCATCAGCGCTGCATCATCAGTGAACAACAACTGACTTACTTCCCAAGCCTTCTCATCGACAACAGACTGCATACTTGCTCCTCTCTCCAAAACTCTTGCATTCACCCCCCTAACAACCCCATCCATAATCAAATTTAACAGCCACCCTGCCGGAAACTGACATTCACCGAGAACCAATCACTTTCCTCTCTTTCTACTCGTACACATGCTTCACAAAATTGATAAAAGCTTTTCATTGCTTCTAGGAACTTACTTTCCTTACAATATACTCTTAATACCTTCAACAAATCATCTCTATCCACTCTGTCATATGCTTTCTCCAAATCCGTAAACGCTACATACAAATCCATCTTTTTTCCTAAGTATTTCTCACATACATTCTTCAAAGCAAACACCTGATCCACACATCCTCTACCACTTCTGAAACCACACTGCTCTTCCCCAATCTGATGCTTTGTACATACCTTTATCCTCTCAATCAATACCCTCCCATATAATTTACCAGGAATACTCAACAAACTTATACCTCTGTAATTTGAGCACTCACTCTTATCCCCTTTGCCTTTGTACAATGGCACTATGCACGCATTCCGCCAATCCTCAGGCACCTCACCATGAGTCATACATACATTAGATAACCTTACCAACCAGTCAATAATAAATTCCACTGCAATACCATCCAAACCTGCTGCCTTGCCGGCTTTCATCTTCCGCAAAGCTTTCACTACCTCTTCTCTGTTTACCAAATCATTTTCCCTAACCCTCTCACTTTGCACACCACCTCGACCAAAACACCCTATATCTGCCATTCTATCATCAAACATATTTAACAAACCTTCAAAATACTCACTCCATCTCCTTCTCACATCACCACTACTTGTTATCACCTCCCCATTTGCGCCCTTCACTGAAGTTCCATTTGCTCCCTTGTCTTAAGCACTTTATTTACCTCCCTCCAGAACATCTTTTTATTCTCCCTAAAATTTAATGATACTCTCTCACCCCAACTCTCATTTGCCCTTTTTTTCACCTCTTGCACCTTTCTCTTGACCTCCTGTCTCTTTCTTTTATACATCTCCCACTCAATTGCATTTTTTCCCTGCAAAAATCGTCCAAATGCCTCTCTCTTCTCTTTCACTAATAATCTTACTTCTTCATCCCACCACTCACTACTCTTTCTAATCAACCCACCTCCCACTCTTCTCATGCCACAAGCATCTTTTGCGCAATCCATCACTGATTCCCTAAATACATCCCATTCCTGCTCCACTCCCCTTACTTCCATTGTTCTCACCTTTTTCCATTCTGTACTCAGTCTCTCCTGGTACTTCCTCACACAAGTCTCCCTCCCAAGCTCACTTACTCTCACCACCCTCTTCACCCCAACATTCACTCTTCTTTTCTGAAAACCTATACAAATCTTCACCTTAGCCTCCACAAGATAATGATCAGACATCCCTCCAGTTGCACCTCTCAGCAGATTAACATCCAAAAGTCTCTCTTTCGCGCGCCTGTCAATTAACACGTAATCCAATAACGCTCTCTGGCCATCTCTCCTACTTACATACGCATACTTCTGCATATCCCGCTTTTTAAACCAGGTATTCCCAATCACCAGTCCTTTTTCAGCACATAAATCTACAAGCTCTTCACCATTTCCATTTACAACACTGAACACCCAATGTATACCAATTATTCCCTCAACTGCCACATTACTCACCTTTCCATTCAAATCACTCATCACTATAACCCGGTCTCGTGCATCAAAACCACTATCACACTCATTCAGCTGCTCCCAAAACACTTGCCTCTCATGATCTTTTTCTCATGCCCAGGTGCATATGCACCAATAATCACCCATCTCTCCCCAACAACTTTCAGTTTTACTCATATTAATCGAGAATTTACTTTCTTACTTTCTATCGCATACTGCCACAACTCCTGTTTCAGGAGTACTGCTACTCCTTCCCTTGCTCTTGTCCTCTCACTAACCCCTGACTTTACTCCCAAGACTTTCCAAAGCCACTTTTCCTCTTTACCTTTGAGCTTCGTTTCACTCAGAGCCAAAACATCCAGGTTCCTTTCCATTCTGAGTACAGATTCGAAAAAGGTGAGAACAATGGAAGTAAGGGGAGTGGCGGAGGAATGGGATGTATTTAGGGAATCAGTGATTGATTGCGCAAAAGATGCTTGTGGCATGAGAAGCGTGGGAGGTGGGTTGATTAGAAAGGGTAGTGAGTGGTAGGATGAAGAAGATGAGAGGCATTTGGACGATTTTTGCAGGGAAAAAATTAAATTGAGTGGGAGATGTATAAAAGAAAGAGACAGATCAAGAGAAAGGTGCAAGTGAAAAAGAGGGTAAATGAGATTTGGGGTGAGAGAGAATCATTAGATTTTAGGGAGAATAAAAAGATGTTCTGGAAGGAGGTAAATAAAGTGCGTAAGACAAGGGAGCAAATGGGAACTTCAGTGAAGGGCGCTAATGGGGAGGTGATAACAAGTAGTGGTGATATGAGAAGGAGATGGAGTGAGTATTTTGAAGGTTTGTTGAATGTGTTTGATGATAGAGTGGCAGATATAGGGTGTTTTGGTCGAAGTGGTGTGCAACGTAAGAGGGTTATGGAAAATGATTTGGTAAACAGCTTTGCGGAAGATGAAAGCCGGCAAGGCTGCAGGTTTGGATGGTATTGCAGTGGAATTTATTAAAAAAGGGGGTGACTGTATTGTTGACTGGTTGATAAGGTTATTTAATGTATGTATGACTCATGGTGAGGTGCCTGAGGATTGGCGGAATGCGTGCATAGTGCCATTGTACAAAGGCAAAAGGGATAAGAGTGAGTGCTCAAATTACAGAGGTATAAGTTTGTTGAGTATTCCTTGTAAATTATATGGGAGGGTATTGATTGAGAGGGTGAAGGCATGTACAGAGCATCAGATTGGGGAAGAGCAGTGTGGTTTCAGAAGTGGTAGAGGATGTGTGGGTAAGGTGTTTGCTTTGAAGAATGTATGTGAAAAATACTTAGAAAAGCAAATGGATTTGTATGTAGCATTTATGGATCTGGAGAAGGCATATGATAGAGTTGATAGAGATCCTCTGTGGAAGATATTAAGAATATATGGTGTGGGAGGCAAGTTGTTAGAAGCAGTGAAAAGTTTTTATCGAGGATGTAAGGCATATGTACGTGTAGGAAGAGAGGAAAGTGATTGGTTCTCAGTGAATGTAGGTTTGCGGCAGGGGTGTGTGATGTCTCCATGATTGTTTAATTTGTTTATGGATGGGGTTGTTAGGGAGGTGAATGCAAGAGTTTTGGAAAGAGGGGCAAATATGAAGTCTGTTGGGGATGAGAGAGCTTGGGAAGTGAGTCAGTTGTTGTTCGCTGATGATAACAGCGCTGGTGGCTGAATCATGTGAGAAACTGCAGAAGCTGGTGACTGAGTTTGGTAAAGTGTGCGAAAGAAGAAAGTTAAGAGTAAATGTGAATAAGAGCAAGGTGATTAGGTAGAGTAGGGTTGAGTGTCAAGTGAATTGGGAGGTAAGTTTGAATGGAGAAAAACTGGAGGAAGTAAAGTGTTTTAAATATCTGGGAGTCGATGTGGCAGCGGATGAAACCATGGAAGCGGAAGTGGATCATAGGGTGGGGGAGGGGGCGAAAATCCTGGGAGCCTTGAAGAATGTGTGGAAGTCGAGAACATTATCTTGGAAAGGAAAAATGGGTATGTTTGAAGGAATAGTGGTTCCAACAATGTTGTATGGTTGCGAGGCGTGGGCTATGGATAGAGTTGTGCGCAGGAGGGTGGATGTGCTGGAAATGAGATGTTTGAGGACAATATGTGGTGTGAGGTGGTTTGATCGAGTGAGTAATGTAAGGGTAAGAGAGAAGTGTGGAAATAAAAAGAGCGTGGTTGAGAGAGCAGAAGAGTGTGTTTTGAAATGGTTTGGGCACATGGAGAGAATGAGTGAGGAAAGATTGACTAAGAGTATATATGTGTCGGAGGTGGAGGGAACGAGGAGAAGAGGGAGACCAAATTGGACGTGTAAAGATGGAGTGAGAAAGATTTTGAGTGATCGGGGCCTGAACATGCAGGAGGGTGGAAGGCGGGCAAGGAATAGAGTGTATTGGAACGATGTAGTATACCGGGGTTGACGTGCTGCCAGTGGATTGAATCAGGGCATGTGAAGCGTCTGGGGTAAACCATGGAAAGTAGTGTGGGGACTGGATATGAAAAGGGAGCTGTGGTTTCGGGCATTATTGCATGACAGCTAGAGACTGAGTTTAAACGAATGGGGCCTTTGTTTTCTTTTCCTAGCGCTACCTCGCACACATGACGGGGGAAGGGGATGGTATTCCATGTGTGGCGAGGTGGCGATGGGAATGAATAAAGGCAGACAGTGTGAATT
>NC_092271.1:939410-946910 GCF_036320965.1 Panulirus ornatus
CATGAAATGACAGCCCCCTTCCCCCACTGTGCGCGAGGTAGCACAAGGAAAAGACAACTAAGGCCACATTCGTTCACAATCAGTCTCTAGCTGTCATGTATAATGCACCGAAACCACAGCTCACTTTCCGCATCCAGGCCCCACAAAACTTTCCATGGTTTACCCCAGACGCTTCACATGCCCTGATTCAAACCACTGACAGCACGTCGACCCTGGTATACGACATCGTTCCATTTCACTCTATTCCTTGAACGCCTTTCACCCTCCTGCATGTTCGGGCACCGATCACTCAAAATCTTTTTCACTTCATCTTTCCACCTCCAATTTGGTTTCCCACTTCTCCTCATTCCCTCCACCTCTGACACATATATCCTCATTGTCAATCTTTCCTCACTCATTCTCTCCATGTGACCAAACCATTTCAAAACACCCTCTTCTGCTCTCTCAACCACAATTTTTTTATCACCACACGTGTCTCTTACCCTTTCATTACTTACTCGATCAACCCACCTCACACCACATATTGTCCTCAAATATCTCATTTCCAGCACATCCACCCCTCCTCCGCACAACTCTATCTATAGCCCACGCCTCGCAACCATATAACATTGTTGGAATCACTATTCCTTCAAACATACCCATTAAGTATTTGTATTTGAAAGGAAATAATCCTAAAGTGAGGTTGGCAAAATTATTTGGAAACTTGTCTCAAATCCACTCTTACCAACTCTAACAAGACAACACCAGTCATATTGATCAATTCAAAATTTAGCAGACCCATCTGGAAAGATACTTCTTTTCACCAACAGTATAACCCAGTAAAGGATTATCATATTATCACAAATTCATCTATTTTTTCTTTTTCAATTCCAAAACATTAACAACAGTAGGTTAGGCTATTGCTGGTTTCTGTAATTCTACATACACTTACACCTGATCTGTAACACACATCAAACCAAAATAATCAATTCTCTCACCAACTTTACACAACCTTTCACTTCATTCTACTGTGCTTACATAAAACATGGTTCATAAATTTCATTACATCTTACTCTTTCACTACGCATGCATACTCAGCTGATTCACAAAGATTAAAATCTTCAATCAAAGGTATCTCCTCCTTAATATCTGACCATAACAAATTTCTTATTTTTCACACTTCATTGCTATTTCCCATGTTAATGAAGTAGTGCCAGGAACAAAGTGAACGTATAGATTCTGCAAAACAGTACAGAGTGAAAGAAAAAAGTTTACCAAAAAGTGCTGTGGATATTGGATAGGGAGGAGACTGGAAGAAGTGAGGGAATTTAAGTATCTGGGATCTATCTTAGGTAAGTGTGGTAATATGGAAGGAGATATAAGGGAGAGAGCAGTACAGGGTAGAAGAGTCACTGGGTCCCTTAACAGAATAATTAAGGGTAGAAGCATAAGTATGGATGTGTGAATAGAGGATCAAGGGACAGCATAGTCTCCCAACCCTGATCTATGCAAACAAAACATGGACATGGAATGAGTCACAGAGGTCAAGAACCCAGGCAGTGAAAATAAGTTATTTGAGAAGAGCATATGGTGTGACTAGATGGAATGAACTAAGAAATGAAAGGGTGTATAAGAGATGTGGTATAGCAGGGAATGCAAAGGTAGTGAATTGTGGAGTGGTAGAATGGGTGAAGTGTAATACTTTGAGGGGGTTAAGGCATGTGGAAAGAATGCATGATGGGACATTTACAAGGAGAGTGTATGACAATACAATTAAAGAGGTTGATGAGAGTGGAAGTCCTCCGGTGACATTGGGAAATAGGGAGGAGGAATACTGGAGGGAGAGAAATAGTGGAAGAATGTATGGAATATCCATAACATAGCTTAGCACACTCTCTTCTTTCACTCTATAGGGTTTCGCTAAATCTACACTTTCACCTTGATTCCTTGCATTTACCTTCTATTGCCTGCACTTACCCACATCATAAAGGATACTGACAACCATTTGCAACTCCTCTTCTTTCTCAGCAAACACAGTATCATCCACAAACAGGCTTGTCACCTGCAATCATACATCACTGCCACATTCCATCTCTAAACCCTATGGCCAGTCACTTACCATCATACATCACTGCCACATTCCATCTCTATACCCCATGGCTTGTCACATGCCATCATACATCACTGCCACATTCCATCTCAACCTCATTTCCCAAGTTTTGCTTTCACATCTCTGTCACTCCATCCATATATATATATATATTTATTTATTTATTTATTTTGCTTTGTCGCTGTCTCCCGCGATTGCGAGTAGCGCAAGGAAACAGACGAAAGAAATGGCCCAACCCACCCCCATACACATGTATATACATACACGTCCACACACGCAAATATACATACCTATACATCTCAATGTACACATATATATACACACACAGACACATACGTATATACCCATGCACACAATTCACACTGTCTGCCTTTATTCATTCCAATCGCCACCTCGCCACACATGGAATACCATCCCCCTCCCTCCTCAAGTGTGCGAGGTAGCACTAGGAAAGGACAACAAAGATCCCATTCGTTCACACTCAGTCTCTAGCTGTCATGCAATAATGCCCGAAACCACAGCACCCTTTCCACAACCAGGCCCCACACAACTTTCCATGGTTTACCCCAGACGCTTCACATGCCCTGATTCAATCCACTAAGAGCACGTCAACCCCGGTATACTACATCGATCCAATTCACTCTATTCCTTGCCCGCCTTTCACCCTCCTGCATGTTCAGGCCCCGATCACTCAAAATCTTTTTCACTCCATCTTTCCACCTCCAATTTGGTATCCCACTTCTCCTCGTTCCATCCACCTCCTACACATATATCCTCTGGGTCAATCTTTCCTCACTCATTCATTCCATGTGCCCAAATCATTTCAAAACACCCTCTTCTGCTCTCTTAACCACGCTCTTTTTATTTCCACACATCTCTCTTACCCTTACATTACTTACTCGATCAAACCACCTCACACCACACATTGTCCTCAAACATCTCATTTCCAGCACATCCACCCTCCTGCGCACAACTCTATCCATAGCCCACGCCTCGCAACCATACAACATTGTTGGAACCACTATTCCTTCAAGCATACCCATTTTTGCTTTCCGAGATAATGTTCTCGACTTCCACACATTCTTCAAGGCTCCCAGGATTTTCGCCCCCTCCCCCACCCTATGATTCACTTCCGCTTCCATGGTTCCATCCGCTGCCAGATCCACTCCCAGATATCTAAAACACTTTACTTCCTCCAGTTTTTCTCCATTCAAACTTACCTCCAATTGACTTGACCCTCAACCCTACTGTACCTAATAACCTTGGTCTTATTCACATTTACTCTTAACTTTCTTCTTTCACACACTTTACCAAACTCAGTAACCAGCTTCTGCAGTTTCTCACATGAATCAGAAACCAGCGCTGTATCATCATCGAACAACAAGTGACTCACTTCCCAAACTCTCTCATCCACAGCAGACTGCATACTTGCCCCTCTTTCCAAAACTCTTGCATTGACCTCCCTAACAACCCCATCCATAAACAAATTAAACAACCATGGAGACATCACACACCCCTTCCGCATACCTACATTCACCGAAAACCAATCACTTTCCTCTCTTCCTGCACGTACACATGCCTTACATCCTCGATAAAAACTTTTCACTGTATCTAACAACTTGCCTCCCACACCATATATTCTTAATACCTTCCACAGAGCATCTCTATCAACTCTATCATATGCCTTCTCCAGATCCATAAATGCTACATACAAATCCATTTGCTTTTCTAAGTATTTCTCACATACATTCTTCAGAGCAAACACCTGATCCACAAATCCTCTACCACTTCTGAAAGCACACTGCTCTTCCCCAATCTGATGCTCTGTACATGCCTTCACCCTCTCAATCAATACCCTCCCATATAATTTCCCGTGAATATTCAAAAAATTTATACCTCTGTAATTTGAGCACTCACTCTTATCCCCTTTGCCTTTGTACAATGGCACTATGCACGCATTCCGCCAATCCTCAGGCACCTCACGATGAGTCATACATACATTAAATAACCTTACCAACCAGTCAACAATACAGTCACCCCCTTTTTTAATAGATTCCACTGCAATACCATCCAAACCTGCTGCCTTGCCGGCTTTCATCTTCCGCAAAGCTTTTACTACCTCTTCTCTGTTTACCAAATCATTTTCCCTAACCCTCTCACTTTGCACACCACCTCGACCAAAACACCCTATATCTGCCACTCTATCATCAAACACATTCAACAAACCTTCAAAATACTCACTCCATCTCCTTCTCACATCACCACTACTTGTTATCACCTCCCCATTTGCGCCCTTCACTGAAGTTCCCATTTGCTCCCTTGTCTTACGCACTTTATTTACCTCCTTCCAGAACATCTTTTTATTCTCCCTAAAATTTAATGATACTCTCTCACCCCAACTCTCATTTGCCCTTTTTTTCACCTCTTGCACCTTTCTCTTGACCTCCTGTCTCTTTCTTTTATACATCTCCCACTCAATTGCATTTTTTCCCTGCAAAAATCGTCCAAATGCCTCTCTCTTCTCTTTCACTAATACTCTTACTTCTTCATCCCACCACTCACTACCCTTTCTAATCAACCCACCTCCCACTCTTCTCATGCCACAAGCATCTTTTGCGCAATCCATCACTGATTCCCTAAATACATCCCATTCCTCCCCCACTCCCCTTACTTCCATTGTTCTCACCTTTTTCCATTCTGTACTCAGTCTCTCCTGGTACTTCCTCACACAGGTCTCCTTCTCAAGCTCACTTACTCTCACCACCCTCTTCACCCCAACATTCACTCTTCTTTTCTGAAAACCCATACAAATCTTCACCTTAGCCTCCACAAGATAATGATCAGACATCCCTCCAGTTGCACCTCTCAGCACATTAACATCCAAAAGTCTCTCTTTCGCGCGCCTGTCAATTAACACGTAATCCAATAACGCTCTCTGGCCATCTCTCCTACTTACATAAGTATACTTATGTATATCTCGCTTTTTAAACCAGGTATTCCCAATCATCAGTCCTTTTTCAGCACATAAATCTACAAGCTCTTCACCATTTCCATTTACAACACTGAACACCCCAAGTATACCAATTATTCCCTCAACTGCCACATTACTCACCTTTGCATTCAAATCACCCATCACTATAACCCAGTCTCGTGCATCAAAACTACTAAGACACTCACTCACCTGCTCCCAAAACACTTGCGTCTCATGGCAAGGACGCTAGGACGCCATTTGGTAAACAAGTGATTGTCCAAATCACATGTTTACCAAATGGCGTCCTAGCTTCGTCTCTTCGATGTATATCAACTGATGTATATATGTATATCAACTGTCTCCCCTGATGATGTGATTATTACACGAAAGTGCACTTGGGAACTTTTCGTGTTTCATTTTCCCCGTGGACTCATAGGAATATATATATATATTGGAGATGGAATGAGTATTTTGAAGGTTTGTTGAATGTGTCTGATGACAGAGTGGCAGATATAGGGTGTTTGGGTCGAGGTGGTGTGCAAAGTGAGAGGGTTAGGGAAAATGATTTGGTAAACAGAGAAGAGGTAGTAAAAGCTTTGCGGAAGATGAAAGCCGGCAAGGCAGCAGGTTTGGATGGTATTGCAGTGGAATTTATTAAAAAAGGGGGTGACTGTATTGTTGACTGGTTGGTAAGGTTATTTGATGTATGTATGACTCATGGTGAGGTGCCTGAGGATTGGCGGAATGCTTGCATAGTGCCATTGTACAAAGGCAAAGGGGATAAGAGTGAGTGCTCAAATTACAGAGGTATAAGTTTGTTGAGTATTCCTGGTAAATTATATGGGAGGGTATTGATTGAGAGGGTGAAGGCATGTACAGAGCATCAGATTGGGGAAGAGCAGTGTGGTTTCAGAAGTGGTAGAGGATGTGTGGATCAGGTGTTTGCTTTGAAGAATGTATGTGAGAAATACTTAGAAAAGCAAATGGATTTGTATGTAGCATTTATGGATCTGGAGAAGGCATATGATAGAGTTGATAGAGATGCTCTGTGGAAGGTATTAAGAATATATGGTGTGGGAGGCAAGTTGTTAGAAGCAGTGAAAAGTTTTTATCGATGATGTAAGGCATGTGTACGTGTGGGAAGAGAGGAAAGTGATTGGTTCTCAGTGAATGTAGGTTTGCGGCAGGGGTGTGTGATGTCTCCATGGTTGTTTAATTTGTTTATGGATGGGGTTGTTAGGGAGGTAAATGCAAGAGTTTTGGAAAGAGGGGCAAGTATGAAGTCTGTTGAGGATGAGAGAGCTTGGGAAGTGAGTCAGTTGTTGTTCGCTGATGATACAGCGCTGGTGGCGGATTCATGTGAGAAACTGCAGAAGCTGGTGACGGAGTTTGGTAAAGTGTGTGGAAGAAGAAAGTTAAGAGTAAATGTCAATAAGAGCAAGGTTATTAGGTACAGTAGGGTTGAGGGTCAAGTCAATTGGGAGGTGAGTTTGAATGGTGAGAGGCTGGAGGAAGTGAAGTGTTTTAGATATCTGGGAGTGGATCTGTCAGCGGATGGAACCATGGAAGCGGAAGTGGATCATAGGGTGGGGGAGGGGGCGAAAATTTTGGGAGCCTTGAAAAATGTGTGGAAGTCGAGAACATTATCCCGGAAAGCAAAAATGGGTATGTTTGAGGGAATAGTGGTTCCAACAATGTTGTATGGTTGCGAGGCGTGGGCTATGGATAGAGTTGTGCGCAGGAGGATGGATGTGCTGGAAATGAGATGTTTGAGGACAATGTGTGGTGTGGGGTGGTTTGATCGAGTAAGTAACGTAAGGGTAAGAGAGATGTGTGGAAATAAAAAGAGCGTGGTTGAGAGAGCAGAAGAGGGTGTTTTGAAATGGTTTGGGCACATGGAGAGAATGAGTGAGGAAAGATTGACCAAGAGGATATATGTGTCGGAGGTGGAGGGAACGAGGAGAAGAGGGAGACCAAATTGGAGGTGGAAAGATGGAGTGAAAAGGATTTTGTGTGATCGGGGCCTGAACATGCAGGAGGGTGAAAGGAGGGCAAGGAATAGAGTGAATTGGAGCGATGTGGTATACAGGGGTTGACGTGCTGTCAGTGGATTGAATCAAGGCATGTGAAGCGTCTGGGGTAAACCATGGAAAGCTGTGTAGGTATGTATATTTGCGTGTGTGGACGTGTGTATGTACATGTGTATGGGGGGGGTTGGGCCATTTCTTTCGTCTGTTTCCTTGCGCTACCTCGCAAACGCGGGAGACAGCGACAAAGTATAAAAAAAAAAAAAAAAAAAAAAAAAAATATATATATATATATATATATATATATATATATATATATATCTAACAACTTGCCTCCCACACCATATATTCTTAATACCTTCCACAGAGCATCTCTATCAACTCTATCATATGCCTTCTCCAGATCCATAAAT
>NC_092271.1:951910-1024410 GCF_036320965.1 Panulirus ornatus
CTCAATACATCTTGCACATGTCACTGTGGCCTTGTGAATCTCTAGTATTCATCACGTCATAAAACATAATTATAACAATATGATTTCGTACATCATGAAAAAACATCTCAGCGGGTTAATACTATGGAGTTATGTATACCCTGTGTACAGGGAGTGTATGTGATTTCTTTATAAGTTTTAGCAAAAAATATACCGAGTTCTGGAATGCTGTAGCTTTGACATGTTACACAAGTGTGACATGATGCCTTCAGGTCTGCCCTTCTAATCTATCGTTCAACAGACGGTAGCAACACTCCCCCGAATCCCTAGGAATGTGAGTAATAAACTGATGGAATATCATATATTGGTTCTGTCTAGCCTCACTGTCAAAGAGCATCACTGCAGCCAGATGAATAGTAATGGGAAGTGTCTTGCTCCGCTGTCCAGCAGGTTGGGCGCTTGGATAGTCAGTACTGATGACTGTCTCTCCTCTACATCAAGCAAGCAGTAGAGTTTCCACCTTCACCACAACCTCCGTCATATCACAGCCAACAACATATTTCACTTCTTCCTCTGCCAACAAAGATGAGCAACACTGCAGCACACTGACAGTGGAACTTCACTGGGAGTAGTGCTATGACCCGGCAGTAGTACCATGATCTGGGAGTAGTGCTATGATCTGGGAGTAGTACTATGATCTGGGAGTAGTGCTATGATCTGGGAGTAGTGCTATGATCTGGCAGTAGTACTATGATCTGGCAGTAGTACTATGATCTGGGAGTAGTGCTATGATCTGGGAGTAATGCTATGATCTGGCAGTAGTACTATGATCTGGCAGTAGTACTATGATCTGGGAGTAGTGCTATGATCTGGGACTAGTGCTATGATCTGGGAGTAGTATTATGATCTGGGATTAGTGCTATGATCTGGGAATATTGCTATGATCAGGGAGTAGTGCTATGATCTGGGAATATTGCTATGATCTGGGAGTAGTGCTATGATCTGGGAGTAGTGCTATGACCTTGGACTAGTGTTAAGATCTGGGAGTAGTGCTATGATCTGGGAGTAGTACTATGATCTGGGAGTAGTGCTATGACCTGGCAGTAATACTATGATCTGGGAGTGGTACTATGATCTGGGAGTACTGCTATGATCTGGGAGTAGTGCTATGATCTGGGAGTAGTGCTATGATCTGGGAGTAGTACTATGATCTGGCAGTAGTACTATGATCTGGGAGTAGTACTATGATATGGGAGTAATGCTATGATCTGGGAGTAGTACTATGATCTGGGAGTAATGCTATGATCTGGGAGTAGAACTATGATCTGGTAGTAGTACTATGATCTGGGAGTTGTACTATGATCTGGGAGTAATGCTATGATCTGGGAGTAGTACTATGATCTGGGAGTAGTGCTATGATCTGGGAGTAGTACTATGATCTGGGAGTAGTGCTATGATCTGGGAGTAGTACTATGATCTAGGAGTAGTGCTATGATCTGGGAGTAGTGCTATGATCTGGGAGTAGTGCTATGATCTGGGAGTAGTGCTATGATCTGGGAGTAGTACTATGATATGGGAGTAGTGCTATGATCTGGGAGTAGTGCTATGATCTGGGAGTAGTGCTATGATCTGGGAGTAGTACTATGATCTGGGAGTAGTGCTATGATCTGGGAGTAGTACTATGATCTGGGAGTAGTACTATGATCTGGGAGTAGTACTATGATCTGGGAGTAGTGCTATGATCTGGGAGTGGTGCTATGATCTGGGAGTAGTACTATGATCTGGGAGTAGTACTATGATCTAGGAGTAGTACTATGATCTGGGAGTAGTACTATGATCTGGGAGTAGTGCTATGATCTGGGAGTAGTGCTATGATCTGGGAGTAGTGCTATGATCTGGGAGTAGTACTATGATCTGGGAGTAGTGCTATGATCTGGGAGTAGTGCTATGATCTGGGAGTAGTGCTATGATCTGGGAGTAGTACTATGATCTGGGAGTAGTGCTATGATCTGGGAGTAGTACTATGATCTGGGAGTAGTACTATGATCTGGGAGTAGTGCTATGATCTGGGAGTAGTGCTATGATCTGGGAGTGCTATGATCTGGGAGTAGTACTATGATCTGGGAGTAGTACTATGATCTGGGAGTAGTACTATGATCTGGGAGTAGTACTATGATCTGGGAGTAGTGCTATGATCTGGGAGTAGTACTATGATCTGGCAGTAGTACTATGATCTGGGAGTGGTACTATGATCTGGGAGTAGTTCTATGATCTGGGAGTAGTGCTATGATCTGGGAGTAGTGCTATGATCTGGGAGTAGTACTATGATCTGGGAGTAGTGCTATGATCTGGGAGTAGTACTATGATCTGGGAGTAGTGCTATGATCTAGGAGTAGTGCTATGATCTGGGAGTGGTACTATGATCTGGGAGTAGTTCTATGATCTGGGAGTAGTACTATGATCTGGGAGTAGTACTATGAACTGGGAGTAGTACTATGATCTGGGAGTGATACTATGATCTGGGAGTAGTACTATGATCCGGGAGTAGTACTATGATCTTGGAGTAGTGCTATGATCTGGGAGTAGTACTATGATCTGGGAGTGGTACTATGATCTGGGAGTAGTACTATGATCTGGGAGTAGTACCATGATCTGGGAGTAGTGCTATGATCTGGGAGTAGTACTATGATCTGGGAGTAGTGCTATGATCTGGGAGTAGTGCTATGATCTGGGAGTAGTACTATGATCTGGGAGTAGTGCTATGATCTGGGAGTAGTACTATGATCTGGGAGTAGTGCTATGATCTAGGAGTAGTGCTATGATCTGGGAGTAGTACTATGATCTGGGAGTAGTGCTATGATCTAGGAGTAGTATAATGATGTTTATGTTCTTTCAGGTGAGGCAGCTGCGCCAGCACATAAATGACCATAATCACCTCATTAATTCTCCCTTTCTCTCTCTCTGCGATATATATATATATATATATATATATATATATATATATATATATATATATATATATATATATATATATATATATATTATATATATATATATATATATATATATATATATATATATATATATATATATATATATATATATATATATATATATTATATATATATATATATATATATATATATATATATATATATATATATATATATATATATATATATATATATATATTTCTTTTTTCTTTTGATTTGTCGCTGTCTCCCGCGTTTGCGAGGTAGCGCAAGGAAACAGACGAAAGAAAATGGCCCAACCCATCCCCATACACAATGTACACACACACAGGCCCACAGACGCAAATATACATAACTATACATCCCAATGTACACATATATATACACACACAGACACATACATATATACCCATGCACACAATTCACACTGTCTGCCCCTATTCATTCCCATCGCCACCTTCGCCACACATGGAATACGATCCCCCTCCCCCCTCATGTGTGCGAGGTAGCACTAGGAAAAGACAACAAAGGCCCCATTCGTTCACACTCAGTCTCCAGCTGTCACGCAATAATGCCCGAACCCACAGCTCCCTTTCCACATCCAGGCCCCACACACCTTTCAATAGTTTACCCCAGACGCTTCACATACACTGATTCAATCCACTGACAGCACGTCAACCCGGTATACCACATCGATCCAATTCACTCTATTCCTTGCCCTCCTTTCATCCTCCTGCATGTTCAGGCCCCGACCACACAAAATCTTTTTCACTCCATCTTTCCACCTCCAATTTGGTCTCTCACTTCTCCTCGTTCCCTCCATCTCCGACACATATATCCTCTATTCATAGCCCATGCCTCGCAACCATAAAACATTGTTGGAACCACTATTCCTTCAAACGTACCCATTTTTCCTTTCCGAGATAATGTTCTCGACTTCCACACATTCTTCAAGGCTCCCAGGATTTTCGCCCCCTCCCCCACCATATGATTCACTTCCGCTTCCATGGTTCCATCCGCTGCCAAATCCACTCCCAGATATCTAAAACGCTTTACTTCCTCCAGATTTTCTCCATTCAAAATTACCTCGAAATTGAATTGACCCTCAACCATACTGTACCTAATAACCTTCCTCTTATTCACATTTGCTCTTAACTTTCTTCCTTCACACACTTTACCAAACTCAGTCACCAGCTTCTGCAGTTTCTCACATAATCAGCCAGCAGCGCTGTATCATCAGCGAACAACAACTGACTCACTTCCCAAGCTCTCTCATCCACAACAGACTTAATACTTGTCCCTTTTTCCAAAACTCTTGCATTCACCTCCATAACAACCCCATCCATAAACAAATTAAACAACCATGGAGACATCACACACCCCTGCCGTAAACCTACATTCAATGAGAACCAATCACGTACACATACCTTACATAATCGATAAAAACTTTTCACTGCTTCTAACAGCTTACCTCCCACACCATATATTCTTAATACCTTCCACAGAGCATCTCTATCAACTCTATCATATGCCATCTCCAGATCCATAAATACTACATACAAATCCATTTGCTTTTCTAAGTATTTCTCACATACATTCTTCAAAGCAAACACCTGATCCACACATCCTCTACCACTTCTCAAACCACACTGTTCTTCCCCAATCTGATGCTCTGTACATGCCTTCACCCTCTCAATCAATACCCTCCCATATAATTTACCAGGAATACTCAACAGACTTATATCTCTGTAATTTGAGCAATCACTCTTATCCCCTTTGCCTTTGTACAATGGCATTAGGCACGCATTCCGCCAATCCTCAGGCACCTCACCATGAGTCATACATACATTAAATAACCTTGCCAACCAGTCAACAATACAGTCACCACCTCTTTTAATAAATTCCACTGCAATACCATCCAAACCTGCTGCCTTGCCAGCTTTCATCTTCCGCAAAGCTTTTGCTACCTCTTCTCTGTTTACCAAATCATTTTCCCTAACCCTCTCACTTTGCACACCACCTCGACCAAAACACCCTATATCTGCCACTCTATCATCAAACACATTCAACAAACCTTCAAAATACTCACTCCATCTCCTTCTCACATCACCACTACTTGTTATCACCTCCCCATTAGCGCCCTTCACTGAAGTTCCCATTTGCTCCCTTGTCTTACGCACTTTATTTACCTCCTTCCAGAAAATCTTTTTATTCTCCCTAGAATTTAATGATACTCTCTCACCCCAACTCTCATTTGCCCTTTTTTTCACCTCTTGCACCTTTCTCTTGACCTCCTGTCTCTTTCTTTTATATATCTCACACTCAATTGCATTTTTCCCTGCAAAAATCGTCCAAATGCCTCTCTCTTCTCTTTCACTAATAATCTTACTTCCCTTTCTAATCAACCCACCTCCCATTCTTCTCATGCCACAAGCATCTTTTGCGCAATGCATCACTGATTTCCTAAATACATCCCATTCCTCCCCCACTCCCCTTACTTCCATTCTTCTCACCTTTTTCCATTCTGTATTCAGTCTCTCCTAGTACTTCCTCACACAAGTCTCCTTCCCAAGCTCACTTACTCTCACCACCCTCTTCACCCCAACATTCACTCTTCTTTTCTGAAAACCCATACAAATCTTCACCTTAGCCTCCATAAGATAATGATCAGACTTCCCTCCAGTTGCACCTCTCAGCACATTAACATCCAAAAGTCTCTTTCGCGCGCTTGTCAATTAACACATAATCCAATAACGCTCTCTGGCCATCTCTCCTACTTACATACGTATACTTATGTATATCTCGCTTTTTAAACCAGGTATTCCCAATCACCAGTCCTTTTTCAGCTCATAAATCTACAAGCTCTTCACCATTTCCATTTACAACACTGAACACCCCCAAGTATACCAATTATTCCCTCAACTGCCACATTACTCAGCTTTGCATTCAAATCACCCATCACTATAACCCGGTCTCGTGCATCAAAAACACTAATACACTCATTCAGCTGCTCCCAAAACAATTGCCTCTCATGATCTTTCTTCTCATGCCTAGGTGCATATGCACCAATAATCACCCATATCTCTCCATCAACTTTCAGTTTTAACCATATTAATCGAGAATTTACTTTCTTACATTCTATCACATACTCCCACAACTCCTGTTTCAGGAGTGCTGCTACTCCTTCCCTTGCTCTTGTCCTCTCACTAACCCCTGACTTAACTCCCAAGACATTCCCAAACCACTCTTCCCCTTTAACCTTGAGCTTCGTTTCACTCAGAGCCAAAACATCCAGGTTCTTTTCCTCAAACATACTACCTATCTCTCCTTTTTTCACATCTTGGTTACATCCACACACATTTAGACACCCCAGTCTGAGCCTTGGAGGAGGATGAGCACTCCCCGCGTGACTCCTTCTTCTGTTTCCCATTTTAGAAAGTTAATACATATATATATATATATATATATATATATATATATATATATATATATATATATATATATATATATATATATATATATATATATATATATATATATATATATATATATATATATATATATATATATATATATATATATATATATATATATATATATATATATATATATATATATATATGTATATATATATATATTTTTTTTTTTTTTTTTGCCACTGTCTCCCGCGTTTGCGAGGTAGCGCAAGGAAACAGACGAAAGAAATGGCCCAACCCCCCCCCATACACATGTATATACATACGTCCACACACGCAAATATACATACCTACACAGCTTTCCATGGTTTACCCCAGACGCTTCACATGCCTTGATTCAATCCACTGACAGTACGTCAACCCCGGTATACCACATCGCTCCAATTCACTCTATTCCTTGCCCTCCTTTCACCCTCCTGCATGTTCAGGCCCCGATCACACAAAATCTTTTTCACTCCATCTTTCCACCTCCAATTTGGTCTCCCTCTTCTCCTCGTTCCCTCCACCTCCGACACATATATCCTCTTGGTCAATCTTTCCTCACTCATTCTCTCCATGTGACCAAATCATTTCAAAACACCCTCTTCTGCTCTCTCAACCACGCTCTTTTTATTTCCACACATCTCTCTTACCCTTACGTTACTTACTCGATCAAACCACCTCACACCACACATTGTCCTCAAACATCTCATTTCCAGCACATCCATCCTCCTGCGCACAACTCTATCCATAGCCCACGCCTCGCAACCATACAACATTGTTGGAACCACTATTCCTTCAAACATACCCATTTTTGCTTTCCGAGATAATGTTCTCGACTTCCACACATTCTTAAAGGCTCCCAAAATTTTCGCCACCTCCACCACCCTATGATCCACTTCCGCTTCCATGTTTCCATCCGCTGCCAGATCCACTCCCAGATATCTAAAACACTTCACTTCCTCCAGTTTTTCTCCATTCAAACTCACCTCCCAATTGACTTGACCCTCAACCCTACTGTACCTAATAACCTTGCTCTTATTCACATTTACTCTTAACTTTCCTCTTTCACACACTTTATCAAACTCAGTCACCAGCTTCTGCAGTTTCTCACATGAATCAGCCACCAGCGCTGTATCATCAGCGAACAACAACTGACTCACTTCCCAAGCTCTCTCATCCCCAACAGACTTCATCCTTGCCCCTCTTTCCAAAACTCTTGCATTCACATCCCTAACAACCCCATCCATAAACAAATTAAACAACCATGGAGACATCAAACACCCCTGCCGCAAACCTATATTCACTGAGAACCAATCACTTTCCTCTCTTCCTGCACGTACACATGCCTTACATCCTCGATAAAAACTTTTCACTGCTTCTAACAACTCGCCTCCCACACCATATATTCTTAATACCTTCCACAGAGCATCTCTATCAACTCTATCATATGCCTTCTCCAGATCCATAAATGCTACATACAAATCCATTTGCTTTTCTAAGTATTTCTCACATACATTCTTCAAAGCAAACACCCGATCCACACATCCTCTACCACTTCTGAAACCACACTGCTCTTCCCCAATCTGATGCTCTGAACATGATTTCACCCTCTCAATCAATACCCTCCCATACAATATGCCAGGAATACTCAACAAACTTATACCTCTGTAATTTGAGCACTCACTCTTATCCCCTTTGCCTTTGTACAATGGCACTATGCACGCATTCCGCCAATCCTCAGGCACCTCACCATGAGTCATACATACATTAAATAACCTTACCAACCAGTCAACAATACAGTCACCCCCTTTTTTAATAAATTCCACTGCAATACCATCCAAACCTGCTGCCTTGCCGGCTTTCATCTTCCGCAAAGCTTTTACTACCTCTTCTCTGTTTACCAAATCATTTTCCCTAACCCTCGCACTTTGCACACCACCTCGACCAAAACACCCTATATCTGCCACTCTATCATCAAACACATTCAACAAACCTTCAAAATACTCACTCCATCTCCTTCTCACATCACCACTACTTGTTATCACCTCCCCATTTGCGCACTTCACTGAAGTTCCCATTTGCTCCCTTGTCTTACGCACTTTATTTACCTCTTTCCAGAACATCTTTTTATTCTCCCTAAAATTTAATGATACTCTCTCACCCCAACTCTCATTTGCCCTTTTTTTCACCTCTTGCACCTTTCTCTTGACCTCCTGTCTCTTTCTTTTATACGTCTCCCACTCAATTTCATTTTTTCCCTGCAAAAAACGTCCAAATGCCTCTCTCTTCTCTTTCACTAATACTCTTACTTCTTCATCCCACCACTCACTACCCTTTCTAATCAACCTACCTCCCACTCTTCTCATGCCACAAGCATCTTTTGCGCAATCCATCATTGATTCCCTAAATACATCCCATTCCTCCCCCACTCCCCTTACTTCCATTGTTCTCACCTTTTTCCCTTCTGTACTCAGTCTCTCCTGGTACTTCCTCACACAAGTCTCCTTCTCAAGCTCACTTACTCTCACCACCCTCTTCACCCCAACATTCACTCTTCTTTTCTGGAAACCCATACAAATCTTCACCTTAGCCTCCACAAGATAATGATCAGACATCCCTCCAGTTGCACCTCTTAGCACATTAACATCCAAAAGTCTCTCTTTCGCGCGCCTGTCAATTAACACGTAATCCAATAACGCTCTATGGCGTGTGTGGACGTATGTATATACATGTGTATGGGTGTGGGTTGGGCCATTTCTTTCGTCTGTTTCCTTGCGCTACCTCGCAAACGCGGGAGACAGCAAAAAAAAAAAAAAAAAAAAAAATTATATACATATATATATATATATATATATATATATATATATATATATATATATATATATATATATATATATATATATATATATATATATATATATATATATATATATATATATATATATATATATATATATATATATATATATATATATATATATATATATATATATATATATATATATATATATATATATATATATTTATACATATATATATATAAATATATATACATATATATATATATATATATATATATATATATATATATATATATATATATATATATATATATATATATATATATATATATATATATATATATGTATACAGCAAAAAAAAAAAAATTATATACATATATATATATGTATATATATATATATAAATATATATTTTTACATATATATATATATATATATATATATATAAATATATATATGTATATATATATATATATATATATATATATATATATATATATATATATATATATATATATATATATATATGTATATAATTTTTTTTTTTTTTTGCTGTATACATATATATATATATATATATATATATATATATATTTTTTTTTTATGCTTTTTTTTATGCTGTCTCCCGCGTTTGCGAGGTAGCGTAAGGAAACAGACGAAAGAAATGGCCCAACCCACCCCCATACACATGTATATACATATGTCCACACACGCAAATATACACACCTACACAGCTTTCCATGGTTCACCCCAGACGCTTCACATGCCCTGATTCAATCCACTGACAGCACGTCAACCCCGGTATACCACATCGCTCCAATTCACTCTATTCCTTGCCCTCCTTTCACCCTCCTGCATGTTCAGGCCCCGATCACACAAAATCTTTTTCACTCCATCTTTCCACCTCCAATTTGGTCTCCCTCTTCTCCTCGTTCCCTCCACCTCCGACACATATATCCTCTTGGTCAATCTTTCCTCACTCATTCTCTCCATGTGACCAAACCATTTCAAAACACCCTCTTCTGCTCTCTCAACCACGCTCTTTTTTTTTCCACACATCCCTCTTACCCTTACGTTACTTACTCGATCAAACCACCTCACACCACACATTGTCCTCAAACATCTCATTTCCAGGACATCCATCATCCTGCGCACAACTCTATCCATAGCCCACGCCTCGCAACCATACAACATTGTTGGAACCACTATTCCTTCAAACATACCCATTTTTGCTTTCCGAGATAATGTTCTCGACTTCCACACATTCTTCAAGGCTCCCAGAATTTTCGCCCCCCCTCCCCCACCCTATGACCCACTTCCGCTTCCATGTTTCCATCCGCTGCCAGATCCACTCCCAGATATCTAAAACACTTCATTTCCTCCAGTTTTTCTCCATTCAAACTCACCTCCCAATTGACTTGACCCTCAACCCTACTGTACCTAATAACCTTGCTCTTATTCACATTTACTCTTAACTTTCATCTTTCACACACTTTACCAAACTCAGTCACCAGCTTCTGCAGTTTCTCACATGAATCAGCCACCAGCGCTGTATCATCAGCGAACAACAACTGATTCACTTCCCAAGCTCTCTCATCCCCAACAGACTTCATACTTGCCCCTCTTTCCAAAACTCTTGCATTCACCTCCCTAACAACCCCATCCATAAACAAATTGTACAACCATGGAGACATCACACACCCCTTCCGCAAACATACATTTACTAAGAACCAATCACTTTCCTCTCTTCCTACACGTACACATTCCTTACATTTTCGATAAAGATTTTTCACTGCTTCTAACAACTTGCCTCCCACACCATATATTCTTAATACCTTCCACAGAGCATCTCTATCAACTCTATCATATGCCTTCTCCAGATCCATAAATGCTACATACAAATCCATTTGCTTTTCTAAGTATTTCTCACATACATTCTTCAAAGCAAACACCTGATCCACACATTCTTTACCACTTCTGAAACCACACTGCTCTTCCCGAATCTGATGGTCTGTACATGCCTTCACCCTCTCAATCAATACCCTCCCATATAATTTGCCAGGAATACTCAACAAACTTATACCTCTGTAATTTGAGCACTCACTCTTATCCCCTTTGCCTTTGTACAATGGCACTATGCACGCATTCCGCCAATCCTCAGGCACCTCACCATGAGTCATACATACATTAAATAACCTTACCAACCAGTCAACAATACAGTCACCCCCTTTTTTAATAAATTCCACTGCAATACCATCCAAACCTGCTGCCTTGCCGGCTTTCATCTTTCGCAAAGCTTTTACTACCTCTTCTCTGTTTACCAAATCATTTTCCCTAACCCTCTCACTTTGCACACCACCTCGACCAAAACACCCTATATCTGCCACTCTATCATCAAACACATTCAACAAACCTTCAAAATACTCACTCCATCTCCTTCTCACATCACCACTACTTGTTATCACCTCCCCATTTGCGCCCTTCACTGAAGTTCCCATTTGCTCCCTTGTCTTACGCACTTTATTTACCTCCTTCCAGAACATCTTTTTATTCTCCCTAAAATTTAATGATACTCTCTCACCCCAACTCTCATTTGCCCTTTTTTTCACCTCTTGCACCTTTCTCTTGACCTCCTGTCTCTTTCTTTTATACGTCTCCCACTCAATTTCATTTTTTCCCTGCAAAAATCGTCCAAATGCCTCTCTCTCCTCTTTCACTAATACTCTTACTTCTTCATCCCACCACTCACTACCCTTTCTAATCAACCCATCTCCCACTCTTCTCATGCCACAAGCATATATATATATATATATACATATATATACTATTTATTCATTTTGCTTTGTCGCTCTCTCAGCGTTAGCGAGGTAGCGCAATGAAACAGACGAAAGAATGGCCCAACCCACCCACATACACATGTGTATACATACGCGTCTACACATGCAAATATACATACCTATACATCTCAATATACATATATATATATATATATATACACACAGACATATACATATATACACATGTACATAATTCATACTGTCTGCCTTTAATTATTCGCATCGCCACCTCGCCACACATGGAATAACAACCCCCTCCCCCCTCATGTGTGCAAGGTAGCGCTTGGAAAGACAACAAAGGCCCTATTCGTTCACACTCAGTCTCTAGCTGTCATGTAACAATGGACCGAAACCTCAGCTCCCTTTCCACATCCAGGCCCCACAGAACTTTCCATGGTTTACCCCAGACACTTCCCATGCCCTGGTTCAATCCATTGACAGCACGTCGTCCCCGGTATACCACATCGTTCCAATACACTCTATTCCTTGTACGCCTTTCACCTTCCTGCATGTTCAGGCCCCGATCACTCAAAATCTTTTTCACTCCATCTTTCCACCTCCAATTTGGTCTCCCACTTCTCGTTCCTTCCACCTCTGACACATATATCCTCTGGGTCAATCTTTCCTCAATCATTCTCTCCATGTGACCAAACCAATTCAAAACACCCTCTTCTGCTCTCTCAACCACGCTCTTTTTATTTCCACACATGTCTCTTACTCTTACATTACTTGCTCGATCAATCCACCTCACACCACATATTGTCCTCAAACATCTCATTTCAGCACATCCACGCTCCTGCGCACAACTCCATCCATAGCCCAAGCCTCGCAACCATACAACGTTGTTGGAACCATTATTCCTCAAACGTACCCATTTTTGCTTTCCGAGATAATGTTCTCGACTTCCACACATTCTTCAAGGCTCCCAGAATTCTCGCCCCCTCCCCACCCTATGATTCAATTCCGCTTCCATGGTTCCATTCGCTGCCAGATCCACTCCCAGATATCTAAAACACTTTACTTATTCCAGTTTTTCTACATTCAAACTTACTCCCAATTGACTTGACCCTCAACCCTACTCTACCTAATAACCTTGCTCTTATTCAAATGTTCTATTACCTTTCTTCTTTCACACATATTACCAAACCCAGTCACTAGCTTCTGCAATTTCTCATATCAGATTGGGAAAGAACAGGGTGGTTTCAGAAGTGGTAGATGATGTGTGGATAAGGTGTTTGCTTTGAAGAATGTATGTGAGAAATACTTAGAAAAGCAAATGGATTTGTTTGTAGCATTTATGGATCTGGAGAAGGCATATGATAGAGTTGATAGAGATGCTCTGTGGAAGGTATTAAGAATATATGGTGTGGGAGGCAAGTTGTTAGAAGCAGTGAAAAGTTTTTATCGAGATGTAAGGCATGTGTACGTGTAGGAAGAGAGGAAAGTGATTGGTTCTTAGTGAACTGTAGGTTTGCGGCAGGGGTGTGTGATGTCTCCAAGGTTGTTTAATTTGTTTATGGATGGGGTTGTTAGGGAGGTGAATGCAAGAGTTTTGGTAAGAGGGGCAAGCATGAAGTCTGTTGTGGATTAGAGAGCTTCGGAAGTGAGTAAGTTGTTGTTCGCTGATGATACAGCGCTGGTGGCTGATTCATGTGAGAAACTGCAGAAGCTGGTGACTGAGTTTGGTAAAGTGTGTGAAAGAAGAAAGTTAAGAATAAATGTGAATAAGAGCAAGGTAATTAGGTACAGTAGGGTTGAGGGTCAAGTCAAGTGAGAGGTAAGTTTGAATGGAGAAAAACTGGAGGAAGTAAAGTGTTTTAGATATCTGGGAGTGGATCTGGCAGAGGATGGAACCATGGAAGCGGAAGTGGATCATAGGGTGGGGGAGGGGGCGAAAATTCTGGGAGCCTTGAAGAATGCGTGGAAGTCGAGAACATTATCTCGCAAAGCAAAAATGGGTATGTTTGAAGGAACAGTGGTTCCAACAATGTTGTATGGTTGCGAGGCGTGGGCTATGGATAGAGTTGTGCGCAGGAGGATGGATGTGCTGGAAATGAGATGTTTGAGGACAATGTGTGGTGTGAGGTGGTTTGATCGAGTAAGTAACGTAAGGGTAAGAGAGATGTGTGGAAATAAAAAGAGCGTGGTTGAGAGAGCAGAAGAGGGTGTTTTGAAATGGTTTGGTCGCATGGAGAGAATGAGTGAGGAAAGATTGACCAAGAGGATATATGTGTCGGAGGTGGAGGGAACGAGGAGAAGTGGGAGACCAAATTGGAGGTGGAAATATGGAGTGAAAAAGATTTTGAGTGATCGGGGCCTGAACATGCAGGAGGGTGAAAGGAGGGCAAGGAATAGAGTGAATTGGATCGATGTGGTATACCGGGGTTGACGTGCTATCAGTGGATTGAATCGGGGCATGTGAAGCGTCTGGTGTAAACCATGGAAAGCTGTGTAGGTATGTATATTTGCGTGTATGGACGTATGTATATACATGTGTATGGGGGTGGGTTGGGCCATTTCTTTCGTCTGTTTCCTTGCGCTACCTCGCAAACGCGGGAGACAGCGACAAAGCCAAATATATATATATATATATATATATACATATATATATATATATATATATATATATATATATATATATGTATATATATATATATATTTTTTTTTTTTTTTTTTTTTTGCTTTGTCGCTGTCTCCCGCGTTTGCGAGGTAGCGCAAGGAAACAGACGAAAAAAATGGCCCAACCCACCCCCATACACATGTATATACATACGTCCACACACGCAAATATACATACCTACACAGCTTTCCATGGTTTACCCCAGACGCTTCACATGGCCAGATTCAATCCACTGACAGCACGTCAACCCCGGTATACCATATCGCTCCAATTCACTCTATTCCTTGCCCTCCTTTCACCCTCCTGCATGTTCAGGCCCCGATCACACAAAATCTTTTTCACTCCATCTTTCCACCTCCAATTTGGTCTCCCTCTTCTCCTCGTTCCCTCCACCTCCGACACATATATCCTCTTGGTCAATCTTTCCTCACTCATTCTCTCCCTGTGCCCAAACCATTTCAAAACACCCTCTTCTGCTCTCTCAACCACGCTCGTTTTATTTCCACACATCTCTCTTACCCTTACGTTACTTACTCGATCAAACCACCTCACACCACACATTGTCCTCAAACATCTCATTTCCAGCACATCCATCCTCCTGCGCACAACTCTATCCATAGCCCACGCCTCGCAACCATACAACATTGTTGGAACCACTATTCCTTCAAACATACCCATTTTTGCTTTCCGAGATAATGTTCTCGACTTCCACACATTCTTCAAGGCTCCCAGAATTTTCGCCCCCTCCCCCACCCTATGATCCACTTCCGCTTCCATGGTTCCATCCGCTGCCAGATCCACTCCCAGATATCTAAAACACTTCACTTCCTCAGTTTTTCTCCATTCAAACTCACCTCCCAATTGACTTGACCCTCAACCCTACTGTACCTAATAACCTTGCTCTTATTCACATTTACTCTTAACTTTCTTCTTTCACACACTTTACCAAACTCAGTTACCAGCTTCTGCAGTTTCTCACATGAATCAGCCACCAGCGCTGTATCATCAGCGAACAACAACTGACTCACTTCCCAAGCTCTCTCATCCCCAACAGACTTCATACTTGCCCCTCTTTCCAAAACTCTTGCATTCACCTCCCTAACAACCCCATCCATAAGCAAATTAAACAACCATGGAGACATCACACACCCCTGCCGCAAACCTACATTCACTGAGAACCAATCACTTTCCTCTCTTCCTACACGTACACATGCCTTACATCCTCGATAAAAACTTTTCACTGCTTCTAACAACTTGCCTCCCACACCATATATTCTTAATACCTTCCACAGAGCATCTCTATCAACTCTATCATATGCCTTCTCCAGATCCATAAATGCTACATACAAATCCATTTGCTTTTCTAAGTATTTCTCACATACATTCTTCAAAGCAAACACCTGATCCACACATCCTCTACCACTTCTGAAACCACACTGCTCTTCCCCAATCTGATGCTCTGTACATGCCTTCACCCTCTCAATCAATACCCTCCCATATAATTTGCCAGGAATACTCAACAAACTTATACCTCTGTAATTTGAGCACTCACTCTTATCCCCTTTGCCTTTGTACAATGGCACTATGGACGCATTCCGCCAATCCTCAGGCACCTCACCGTGAGTCATACATACATTAAATAACCTTACCAACCAGTCAACAATACAGTCACCCCCTTTTTTAATAAATTCCACTGCAATACCATCGAAACCTGCTGCCTTGCCGGCTTTCATCTTCCGCAAAGCCTTTACTACCTCTTCTCTGTTTACCAAATCATTTTCCCTAACCCTCTCACTTTGCACACCACCTCGACCAAAACACCCTATATCTGCCACTCTGTCATCAAACACATTCAACAAACCTTCAAAATACTCACTCCATCTCCTTCTCACATCACCACTACTTGTTATCACCTCCCCATTTGCGCCCTTCACTGAAGTTCCCATTTGCTTCCTTGTCTTACGCACTTTATTTACCTCCTTCCAGAACATCTTTTTATTCTCCCTAAAATTTAATGATACTCTCTCACCCCAAGTCTCATTTGCCCTTTTTTTCACCTCTTGCACCTTTCTCTTGACCTCCTGTCTCTTTATTTTATACGTCTCCCACTCAACTGCATTTTTTCCCTGCAAAAATCGTCTAAATGCCTCTCTCTTCTCTTTCACTAATACTCTTACTTCTTCAGCCCACCACTCACTACCCTTTCGAATCAACCCACCTCCCACTCTTCTCATGCCACAAGCATCCTTTGCGCAATCCATCACTGATTCCCTAAATACATCCCATTCCTGCTCCACTCCCCTTACTTCCATTGTTTTCACCTTTTTCCATTCTGTACTCAGTCTCTCCTGGTACTTCCTCACACAAGTCTCCTTCCCAAGCTCACTTACTCTCACCACCCTCTTCACCCCAACATTGACTCTTCTTTTCTGGAATCCCATACAAATCTTCACCTTAGCCTCCACAAGATAATGATCAGACATATATATATATATATATATATATATATATATATATATATATATATATATATATATATATATATATATATATATATATATATATATATATATATATATATATATATATATATATATATATATATATATATATTATATATATATATATTATATATATATATATATATATATATATATATATATATATATATATATATATATATATATATATATATATATATATATATATATATATATATATATATATATATATATATATATATATATATATATATATATATATATATATATATATATATATATATATATATATATATATATATATATATATATATATATATATATATATATATATATATATATATATATATATATATTATATATATATATATATATATATATATATATATATATATATATATATATATATATATATATATATATATATATATATATATATATATATATATATATATATATATATATATATATATATATATATATATATATATATATATATATATATATATATACAAATATTTACACATGCATATATTCATGTATTCTTCCTTCATCCCTTCTCGCCGCCAACCCGACACACATGAAATGATAATCCCCTCTCCCGCTTGCACACAAGTTAGCTCTAGGAAAGGACAACGAAATCCACATTCGTCCACACTCAGACTCTAGCTGCCAAGTGTAACGCACCGAAACCACAGCTTTCTTTCTACATCCAAGCCCCATAAAACTTTTCATGGTTTACCCCAGACGCTTCATATGCCCTGGTTTAGTCAAATTACTGCAAGTCGACCCCGATATACCACATCGTCCAATTCACTCTATTCCTGGTACTCCTCTCACCCTCTTGTATGTTCAGGCTCCATTCGCTCAAAATCTTTTTTAACTCCATCCTTCCACCTCCAATTTGACCTCCCGCTTCCCCTTGATCCCTCCACTTCTGACTCATATATCCTCTGTGTCACCCGTTCCTCACTCATTCTCGCCACATGTCTAAACCATTTCAACACACCCTCTTCTGTTCTCTCAACCACACTCTTTTTATTACCAAACATCTCTCTTACTCTTTCATTACTTACTCGATTACACCATAAATTGTCCTGAAACATTTTATTTCCAACACCTCCACCCTCCTCTCCTCAACCCTATGTATAGCCCATGCCTCGTAACCATATCACATTGTTGGAACCACTATTTCTTCGAACTTAGTTTAGCTTTACAGCAATTTACTTAACCTGCTGGCTATTCACCGTCCTTAAACCCTCTTAAATTTGGATGATTTCTATATATCTCTTTAACTGAAGTATTCTCGGCAGGAAGACATTTCTCTAAGTGAAATATTATTTGAAATGTAACCATAATCAAGTGATCATGTTATTGTGTCCTTAGGAATGCGAAGAAAAATAAATATTTATACTGTTGACTTTCGCATCCTCCTCAATGGCTTTAGATCTTTATGAAGCTGCCTCCTCATCCGCTCAGTACAGAAGGAATTGATACAGAGTCACACTGCGATAGCTGCGCCCAGCTTGAACCTCATGATTACAAGCTCCAGAACAGAAGACGTGATGTAGGACACAGAAATGACGATGTCTTGGAAGCGAAGGTGACTCAGACTAGGCTTGCTTTAACAAGGTTTACATATGATTATATTAGAGACACATTTAGTATATACATCTCCGTCAGGAGAAGAGAAACCATTGAGCAGGTCCTCCATATGGTTGATGTCATATGATATGACAGTCTTTAGTACAGAACTGAAGCAGCAATGACCATATTGGTTCTTTGTTTATCTGTCTGTCTGTATGTCTGCCTCTCTCATCTACAGATCTCAAGATGTCAGAAGACGTTTATTCTTTGTTTGTATAAGTTCATGACATTTTGCATTTTTATTCACGTCTTTAAAGTGCGCGATCCATCTCTTAATAGACAAAACCTTGTGAGTCTACTGGAGAAAAAGGTCCCTGGGATCACATTCCAAACGCAAGGGATATTCTTTCAACGGAAGTATCCCGCCGGGTAATGTTTACAACAAGAGATAAATGGTACGGCAACAATCCGTCTTCTGAGAGCCTCAGGGAGAGAATAACATTAAAAGTGTCACACGTACACAATTAGTCGCTGTTGTAGTGAAGAATTTGTCAGTAGTCGAGCATGTTTCCAGCACACACTACAGGAGAAGGTCTGCTGCTTCCATTCCCATCGCCATGGAATACTTTCCTGGAACACTGTTCTACACAGACATATGTACATTATTTTTCGTTTAGGAAAACATAAACACTTAATTGCACATACCTGCAGGTTAGTAAAAACAGATTCATACACATGTTTGAATATACCTCCAATTTGGCCTCCCACTTCTCGTTCCCTCCACTTCTGACACATATATCCTCTTGGTCAATCTTTCCTCACTCATTCTCTCTATGTGACCAAACCATTATAGAACACCCTCTTCTGCTTTCTCAACCACACTCTTTTTATTACCATACATCTTTCTTACCTTTCACTACCTACTCGATCAAACCACCTCACACCACATATTGTCCCCAAACATCTCATTTCCAGCACATCCAACCTACTCCGCACAACTCTATCTATAGCCCACGCCTTGCAACCATATAACAGTGTTGGAACCACTATTCCTTCAAACAGACCCATTTTTGCTTTCCAAGATAACGTTTTCGACTTCCACACATTTTTCAACGCTCCCAGAACTTTTGCCCCCTCCCCCACCCGATGATTCACTTCCGCTTCCATGGTTGCATCCGCTGCCAAATCCACTCCCAGATATCTAAAATACTTTACTTCCTCCGTTTTTCTCCATTCAAACTTACCTCCCAATTGACTTGTTCCTCAACCCTACTGTGCCTAATAAACTTGCTCTTATTCACATTTACTCTTAGCTTTCTTCTTTCACACACTTTACCAAACTTAGTCACCAGCTTCTGCAGTTTCACACATGGATCAGCCACCAGCGCTGTGTCATCAGCGAACAACAACTGACTGACTTCCCAAGCTCTCTCATCCATAACACGCTGCATACTTGCCCCTCTTTCAAAAACTCTTGCATTCACCTCCCTAACAAACCTATCCATAAACAAATTAAACAAACATGGAGATTTCACGCACCCCTAACGCAAACCAACATTCACTGAGAACCAATCACTTTCCTCTCTTCCTACTCGTACACATGCCTTACATCCTTAATAAAAACTTTTCACTGCTTCTAACAACTTGCCTCCCACACCATATATTCATAATACCTTCCATAGAGCACCTCTATCAACTCTATCACATACATTCTCCAGATCCGTAAATGCTACATACAAATCCATTTGTTTTCTAAGTATTTCTCATATACATTCTTCAAAGGAAACAACTGATCACATCCTCTACCACGTCTGAAACCACACTGCTCTTCCCCAATCTGATGCTCTGTACATGCCTTCACCCTCTCAATCAATACCCTCCCATATAATTTCCCAGGAATACTCAACAAACTTATGCCTCTGTAATTTGCGCTCTCACTTTTATCCCCTTTGCCTTTGTACAATGGCATTCCATATATATATACATATATATATATATATATATATATATATATATATATATATATATATATATATATATATATATATATATATATTTTTTTTTTTTTTTTTTTTTTTTTTATACTTTGTCGCTGTCTCCCGCGTTTGCGAGGTAGCGCAAGGAAACAGACGAAAGAAATGGCCCAACCCCCCCCCCCATACACATGTACATACACACGTCCACACACGCAAATATACATACCTACACAGCTTTCCATGGTTTACCCCAGACGCTTCACATGCCTTGATTCAATCCACTGACAGCACGTCAACCCTTGTATACCACATGACTCCAATTCACTCTATTCCTTGCCCTCCTTTCACCCTCCTGCATGTTCAGGCCCCGATCACACAAAATCTTTTTCACTCCATCTTTCCACCTCCAATTTGGTCTCCCTCTTCTCCTCGTTCCCTCCACCTCCGACACATATATCCTCTTGGTCAATCTCTCCTCACTCATTCTCTCCATGTGCCCAAACCATTTCAAAACACCCTCTTCTGCTCTCTCAACCACGCTCTTTTTATTTCCACACATCTCTCTTACCCTTACGTTACTTACTCGATCAAACCACCTCACACCACACATTGTCCTCAAACATCTCCTTTCCAGCACATCCATCCTCCTGCGCACATCTCTATCCATAGCCCACGCCTCGCAACCATACAACATTGTTGGAACCACTATTCCCTCAAACATACCCATTTTCGCTTTCCGAGATAATGTTCTCGACTTCCACACATTTTTCAAGGCTCCCAAAATTTTCGCCCCCTCCCCCACCCTATGATCCACTTCCGCTTCCATGGTTCCATCCGCTGACAGATCCACTCCCAGATATCTAAAACACTTCACTTCCTCCAGTTTTTCTCCATTCAAACTCACCTCCCATATATATATATATATATATATATATATATATATATATATATATATATATATATATATATATATATATCCCTGGGGATAGGGGAGAAAGAATACTTCCCACGTATTCCCTGCGTGTCGTAGAAGGCGACTAAAAGGGGAGGGAGCGGGGGCTGGAAATCCTCCCCTCTCGTTTTTTTTTTCTTTAATTTTCCAAAAGAAGGAACAGAGAATTCGGCCAGGTGAGGGTATTCCCTCAAAGGCCCAGTCCTCTGTTCTTAACGCTACCTCGCTAATGCGGGAAATGGCGAATAGTTTGAAAGAAAAAGAAAGATATATATATATATATATATATATATATATATATATATGTATATAAATGAACATAGTGCATAGAAACGCGCACCTTCATAGAACATGAAAACCTCCAACTGCCAAGATCGAACCCGGGACCCCTGTGCAAGCGGCGGGAATGCTAACCGCTAGGCTATGAGCCTGGCTAATAGGAAATAACTATCCGAATACTATGTACTCGAATACCCTTCGTCTCACGTAGGAGAGCAATGGGTTCTACAACGGTCATTTCCCAACTGGCGCACATAGCTCGCAGATAGCATTTCACCGAACCTAACTGTACATCGCGAAGGTATATGAATACGAACATAGTGCATAGAAACGCGCACCTTCATAGAACATACAAACCTCCAACAGCCAGGATCAAACGTTTAAGTTTGTTCAGTATTCCTGGGAAATTATATGGGAGGGTATTGATTGAGAGGGTGAAGGCATGTACAAAGCATCAGACTGGGGAAGAGCAGTGTGGTTTCAGAAGTGGCACACGATGTGTGGATCAAGTGTTTGCTTTGAAGAAAGTATGTGAGAGATACTTAGAAAAACAGATGGATTTTTATGTAGCATTTACGGATCTGGAGAAAGCATATGACAGGGTGGATAGAGATGATTTGTGGAAGGTATTAAGAGTATATTGTAAGGGAAGTAAGTTCCTAGAAGCAATGAAAAGCTTTTATCAAGTTTGTAAGGCATGTGTACGAGTAGGAAGAGAGGAAAGTGATTGGTTCTCGGTGAATGTCAGTTTTCGGCAGGGGTGTGTGTGATGTCTCTGTGGCTGTTAAATTTGATTATGGATGGGGTTGTTAGGGTGGTGAATGCAAGAGTTTTGGAGAGAGGAGCAAGTATGCGGTCTGTTGTCGATGAGAAGGCTTGGGAAGTGAGTCAGTTGTTGTTCGCTGATGATACAGCGCTGATGGCTGATTAGGGTGAGAAACTGCAGAAATTGGTGACTGAGTTTGGTAAAGTATGTGAAAGAAGAAGGTTGAGAGTAAATGTGAGTAAGAGCAATGTTTTTAGGTTCAGTAGGGTTGAGGGAAAAAGGTAATTGAGAGATAAGTTTGAGTGAAGAAAAACTGGAGGAAGTGAAGTGTTTTAGATATCTGGGAGTGGATTTGGTAGCGGATGGAGCCATGGAAGCGGAAGTGAGTCACAGGGTGGAGGAGGGGGCGAAGGTTCTGGGAGTGTTGAAGAATGTGTGGAAAGTAAGAACATTATCTCAGAGAGAAAAAATGGGTATGTTTGAAGGAATAGTGGTTCCAACAGTGTTATATGGTTGAGAGACATAGGTTATAGATAGGGTTGTGCGGAGGAGGGTGGAAGTGTTTTAAATGAAATATTTAAGGACAATATGTGGTGTGAGGTGATTTGATCGAGTAAGTAATGAAAGGGTAAGAGAGATGTGTGGTAATAAAAGGACTGTAGTTGAGAGAGCAGAAGAAGGTGTATTGAAATTGTTTGGTCACATGGAGACAATGAATGAGGAAAGATTGACTAAGAGGATATATATGTCAGAAGTGGGGGAAACGAGAAGTGGGAGACCAAAATGGAGTTGGAAGGCTGGAGTGAAAATCATTTTGAGCGATCCGTGCCTTAACATACAGGAAGGGGAAAGGCGTGCAAGGGTTAGTGACTTGGAATGATGTGGTATACTGGGGTCGACGTTCTGTCATTGGATTGGACCAGGGCATGTGAAGCGTCTGGGATAAACCATGGAAAGTTTTGTGGAGCCTGGATGTGGAAAGGGAGCTGTGGTTTCGGTGCATTATACATGACAGCTAGAGACTGAGTGTGAACGAATGTGGCCTTTGTTGTCTTTTCCTAACGATGCCTCACGTGCATGCGGGGGTTAGGGGTTGTCATTTCATGTGTGGCGGGGTGGCGACGGGAATGAATGCGGGCAGCAAGTATGAATTATGTACATGTGTATATATGTATATATCTGTGTAAGTATATATATGTATACGTTGAAATGCATAGGTATATATATGTACGTGTGTGGACGTGTATGTATACATATGTGTATGTGGGTGGGTAGGGCCATTCTTTCGTCTTTTTCCTTGCGGTAACTCGCTGACGCGGGAGATAGCGACAAAGTATGATTGATAAAAAAATATATATTATCATTATTATCATTATATATATATATATATATATATATATATATATATATATATATATATATGTATATGTATATATATATTGTTACGAAGTCAGTGCTTATTCGAGCAAGGTCGCCAGTAACATATATATGTTACAAATACTATACTGATCCTTGTCTGCAAGGACGTTAGATTTGTTATATTGCACAACTCAGGATAACGCTATCTTAACGTTATGGGATTAAAAGAAACACCAAGGTTAGAATTACATATAATGAAAGAATTCAAATGTACAAGATGAACACATAAATCAGGCACTAATCATTTACGTTTACACTGAATATGAGTTTAGTATTGAACATGAGTTAACATTCCAGATAAGATTTCAAACCAGGAGATCTCTTTCCTTGATGACACGTTTTCAATAACATTACACTTAGTTAAACCTGACGTGACACAGTAAACATCATCGTTACACTAGCTAAACCTGACGTAACACAGTATACATCATCGTAACACTTAGCTAAACCTGACGTAACAAAGTAAACATCTTACAAACTAGGGCAGCGGTGGCTACAGGGTTCGAGACAGGGAAACCCTACATTACCTTGCTGCGCTCGGGACTGCTGAAGGAATTGACTTCCAGACGATCGTCTGAGCCTTTTAAGTGAAAGACCAGCAAGGCAGGAACAGCTGGCCACGCCTCGACCCGCCACCTAATTCTACTATAGGTTAGAATGACACAATTGCCCTTGATAGGTCAAAAGACTAATTGTCACGCCCTCATCTTGACATGATTGGCTGAAGGAGGCCTAAGGTCGGGCCTACATATGGCGTGAATTCAAAATCCTGTCTTCCTTTGTCCACGACAGCAGCGAACGCACTGGATGACTTACCCCGCATCTGGCCCCACTCCTTGACCTAACGCCGTTGACAAGGGTTTGGGTGCTAGAGGACTGGTCAACATCTGCTTCAAAAATAATTACTAAGACAATCAACACGGTCAGGGAAGTAAGATCTTAGCCGATAGCAACAACACCCTACACCAAGGCACGCCATACACATACGAACATGTGGACAAACACACACGTGTTCGCAACAATATATATATATATATATATATATATATATATATATATATATATATATATATATATATATATATATATATATATATATATATATATATATATATATATATATATTATCCCTGGGGATAGGGGAGAAAGAATACTTCCCACGTATTCCCTGCATGTCGTAGTAGGCGACTAAAAGTGGAGGGAGCGGGTGGCTGGAAATCCTCCCCTCTCGTTTTTTTCAATTTTCCAAAAGAAGAAACAGAGAAGGGGGCCAGGTGAGGATATTCCCTCAAAGGTCCAGTCCTCTGTTCTTAGCGCTACCTCGCTAACGCGGGAAATGGCGAATAGTACGAAAGAAAAAGAAATATATATAACAAGTAGTGGTGATGTGAGAAGGAGATGGAATGAGTATTTTGAAGGTTTGTTGAATGTGTCTGATGACAGAGTGGCAGATATAGGGTGTTTGGGTCGAGGTGGTGTGCAAAGTGAGAGGGTTAGGGAAAATGATTTGGTAAACAGAGAAGAGGTAGTAAAAGCTTTGCGGAAGATGAAAGCCGGCAAGGCAGCAGGTTTGGATGGTATTGCAGTGGAATTTATTAAAAAAGGGGGTGACTGTATTGTTGACTGGTTGGTAAGGTTATTTAATGTATGTATGACTCATGGTGAGGTGCCTGAGGATTGGCGGAATGCGTGCATAGTACCATTGTACAAAGGCAAAGGGGATAAGAGTGAGTGCTCAAATTACAGAGGTATAAGTTTGTTGAGTATTGCTGGTAAATTATATGGGAGGGTATTGATTGAGAGGGTGAAGGCATGTACAGAGCATCAGATTGGGGAAGAGCAGTGTGGTTTCAGTAGTGGTAGAGGATGTGTGGATCAGGTGTTTGCTTTGAAGAATGTATGTGAGAAATACTTAGAAAAGCAAATGGATTTGTATGTAGCATTTATGGATCTGGAGAAGGCATATGATAGAGTTGATAGAGATGCTCTGTGGAAGGTATTAAGAATATATGGTGTGGGAGGAAAGTTGTTAGAAGCAGTGAAAAGTTTTTATCGAGGATGTAAGGCATGTGTACGTGTAGGAAGAGAGGAAAGTGATTGGTTCTCAGTGAATGTAGGTTTGCGGCAGGGGTGTGTGATGTCTCCATGGTTGTTTAATTTGTTTATGGATGGGGTTGTTAGGGAGGTAAATGCAAGAGTTTTGGAAAGAGGGGCAAGTATGAAGTCTGTTGGGGATGAGAGAGCTTGGGAAGTGAGTCAGTTCTTGTTCGCTGATGATACAGCGCTGGTGGCTGATTCATGTGAGAAACTGCAGAAGCTGGTGACGGAGTTTGGTAAAGTGTGTGGAAGAAGAAAGTTAAGAGTAAATGTGAATAAGAGCAAGGTTATTAGGTACAGTAGGGTTGAGGGTCAAGTCAATTGGGAGGTGAGTTTGAATGGTGAAAAACTGGAGGAAGTGAAGTGTTTTAGATATCTGGGAGTGGATCTGTCAGCGGATGGAACCATGGAAGCGGAAGTGGATCATAGGGTGGGGGAGGGGGCGAAAATTTTGGGAGCCTTGAAAAATGTGTGGAAGTCGAGAACATTATCCCGGAAAGCAAAAATGGTTATGTTTGAAGGAATAGTAGTTCCAACAATGTTGTATGGTTGCGAGGCGTGGGCTATGGATAGAGTTGTGCGCAGGAGGATGGATGTGCTGGAAATGAGATGTTTGAGGACAATGTGTGGTGTGAGGTGGTTTGATCGAGTAAGTAACGTAAGGGTAAGAGAGATGTGTGGAAATAAAAAGAGCGTGGTTGAGAGAGCAGAAGAGGGTGTTTTGAAATGGTTTGGGCACATGGAGAGAATGAGTGAGGAAAGATTGACCAAGAGGATATATGTGTCGGAGGTGGAGGGAACGAGGAGAAGAGGGAGACCAAATTGGAGGTGGAAAGATGGAGTGAAAAGGATTTTGTGTGATCGGGGCCTGAACATGCAGGAGGGTGAAAGGAGGGCAAGGAATAGAGTGAAGTGGAGCGATGTGGTATACAGGGGTTGACGTGCTGTCAGTGGATTGAATCAAGGCATGTGAAGCGTCCGGGGTAAACCATGGAAAGCTGTGTAGGTATGTATATTTGCGTGTGTGGACGTGTGTATGTGCATGTGTATGGGGGGGTTGGGCCATTTCTTTCGTCTGTTTCCTTGCGCTACCTCGCAAACGCGGGAGACAGCGACAAAGTATAAAAAAAAAAAAAAAAAAAAAAATATATATATATATATATATATATATATATATATATATATATATATATATATATATATATATATATATGTGTGTGTGTGTGTGTGTGTGTGTAAAATCCAAAAGAATGTGAAATACGAAGAGTCAAGCTTTTTCATATAGTTACATTGCCTGGGCTGAGCACAGGTAAAAAAGAAAAATTGAATACAATAAATCAGCCTCCAGCAGGCGAGGCGGATGAATGCGTTCAGGAACAGATAAATGCATTAAGTCACAGGTCTTTCTCGACGATCTCACTTCACTCAAGATGACGTGATGATCATTAACTGACACTTTGGTTGATCACGACACATCAAGACTGATCAGCTGACATCTATTATCCAGCTGGATTCTACCAAGTTTGTCTACTAGTTCAATATTGTTATTAGTATGAAAACAAGAGATTGTGCTACTTAGACGATTCAAAATACTAACAAGCCATTTCAAGCATATATATATATATATATATATATATATATATATATATATATATATATATATATATATATATATATATATATATATATATATATATATATATATATATATATATATATATATATATTGCAGAGCCTGCTAAAGAGATTATACGTATTACAGGGTTTGTTGGTTTAAATGTTTTAACTAAACCATTCATATGAGGCAAGAAAACACTCAAAGAAGAATAGTCCTTGATCAAAATTGATATTTAATGCTTCTGTAAGATCACTTCTCTCCTCTAGTAAACTATATTCTTTGCCGAATTAATCATCTTTCCTAAGAAACAGAACAGCGACCACGTCATGGCTACATAGCGAACTACATATCAACATGTATAACAAATATATATATATATGTTAGGTTCCTGCTCAGGGATGCTCGGTCCCCTGACAGGGCAGACTTGTACTACTAAGGGGGAAGATTAATCCAATTACTTGTTTAATCTGGTTATAGTAATATGCCTTAATCGAGAGGGAGGTGAACGCTGTCACAAGATTATTTGTAACTATTATGCCATTGTAGATATATATATATATATATATATATATATATATATATATATATATATATATATATATATATATATATATATATATATATATATTATCCCTGAGGATAGGGGAGAAAGAATGCTTCCCACGTATTCCCTGCGTGTCGTAGAAAGCGACTAAAAGGGGAGGGAGCAGGTGGCTGGAAATCCTCCCCTCATTTTTTTTTTTTAATTTTCCAAAAGAAGGAGCAGAGGAGGGGGCCAGGTAAGGATATTCCTTCAAATGCCCAGTCCTTTGTTCTTAACGCTACCTCACTGACGTGGGAAATGGCGAATAGTATGAAAAAAAAGAAAAAAGAAATATATATATATATATATATATATATATATATATATATATATATATATATATATATATATATATATATATATATATATATATATATATATCGAGGATGTAAGGCATGTGTACGTGTAGGAAGAGAGGAAAGTGATTGGTTCTCAGTGAATGTAGGTTTGCGGCAGGGGTGTGTGATGTCTCCATGGTTGTTTAATTTGTTTATGGATGGGGTTGTAAGGGAGGTAAATGCAAGAGTCCTGGAAAGAGGGGCAAGTATGAAGTCTGTTGGGGATGAGAGAGCTTGGGAAGTGAGTCAGTTGTTGTTCGCTGATGATACAGCGCTGGTGGCTGATTCATGTGAGAAACTGCAGAAGCTGGTGACTGAGTTTGGTAAAGTGTGTGGAAGAAGAAAGTTGAGAGTAAATGTGAATAAGAGCAAGGTTATTAGGTACAGTAGGGGTGAGGGTCAAGTCAATTGGGAGGTGAGTTTGAATGGAGAAAAACTGGAGGAAGTGAAGTGTTTTAGATATCTGGGAGTGGATCTGTCAGCGGATGGAACCATGGAAGCGGAAGTGGATCATAGGGTGGGGGAGGGGGCGAAAATTTTGGGAGCCTTGAAAAATGTGTGGAAGTCGAGAACACTATCTCGGAAAGCAAAAATGGGTATGTTTGAGGGAATAGTGGTTCCAACAATGTTGTATGGTTGCGAGGCGTGGGCTATGGATAGAGATGTGCGCAGGAGGATGGATGTGCTGGAAATGAGATGTTTGAGGACAATGTGTGGTGTGAGGTGGTTTGATCGAGTAAGTAACGTAAGGGTAAGAGAGATGTGTGGAAATAAAAAGAGCGTGGTTGAGAGAGCAGAAGAGGGTGTTTTGAAATGGTTTGGGCACATGGAGAGAATGAGTGAGGAGAGATTGACCAAGAGGATATATGTGTCGGAGGTGGAGGGAACGAGGAGAAGAGGGAGACCAAATTGGAGGTGGAAAGATGGAGTGAAAAAGATTTTGTGTGATCGGGGCCTGAACATGCAGGAGGGTGAAAGGAGGGCAAGAAATAGAGTGAATTGGAGTCATGTGGTATACAGGGGTTGACGTGCTGTCAGTGGATTGAAGCGAGGCATGTGAAGCGTCTGGGGTAAACCATGGAAAGCTGTGTAGGTATGTATATTTGCGTGTGTGGACGTGTGTATGTACATGTGTATGGGGGGGGGGGGGTTGGGCCATTTCTTTCGTCTGTTTCCTTGCGCTACCTCGCAAACGCGGGAGACAGCGACAAAGTATAAAAAAAAAAAAAAAAAAAAAAAAAAAAAAAAAATATATATATATATATACATATATATATACATTATCTATATTTATTATACTTTGTCGCTGTCTCCCGCGTTAGCGAGGTAGCGCAAGGAAACAGACGAAAGAATGGCCTAACCCACCCACATACACATGTATATACATAGACGTCCACACACATATACATACCTATACATCTCAGCGTATGCATATATATACACACACAGACATATACGTATATACAGATGTACATAATTCATACCGTCTGCCTTTATTCATTCCTGTCGCCACCCCGCCACACATGAAAAAACAGCCCCCACCCCCGCATGTGCGCGAGGTAGCGCTAGGAAAAGACAATAAAGGCCACATTCGTTCGCACTCAGTCTCTACCTGTCATGTAATAATGCACCGAAACCACAGCTCCCTTTCCACACGTAGACCCCAGACAACTTTCCATGGTTCACCCCAGATGCTTCACATGCCCTGATTCAATCCACTGACAGTACGTCGACCCCAGTACACCACATCGTTCCAATTCACTCTATTCCTTGCACACCTTTCACCCTCCTGCATGTTCAGGCTCCGATCACTCAAAATCTCTTTCACTTCATCTTTCCACCTCCAATTAGGCCTCTCACTTCTCCTCGTTCCCTTCACTTCCGACACATATATCCTCCTTGTCATTCTTTCCTCACTCATTATCTCCATGTGACCAAAATATTTCAAAACACCCTCTTATGCTCACTCAACCACACTCTTTTTATTACCACATCTCTCTCTTACTCTTTCATTACTTACTTTATCAAACCACCTCACACCACATATTGTCCTCAAACATCTCATTTCCAGCACATCTACCCTCCCCCGTACAACTCTATCTATAGCTTACGCCTCGCAACCATATAACATTGTTGGAACCACTATTCCTTCAAACATACCCATTTTTGCTTTCCAAGATCACGTTCTTGACCTCCACACATTCTTCAACGCTCTCAGAACTTTCGCCCCCTCCCCCACCCTATGATTCACTTCCATTTCCATGGTTTCATCCGCTGCCAAATCCATTCCCAGATATCAAAAACACTTCACTTCCCTCAGTTTTTCTACATTTAAACTTACCTCCCAATGGACTTGTTAATCAACCCTACTGTACATAAAAACCTTGCTCTTATTCACATTTACTCTCAACTTTCTTCTATCATATACATTACCAAATTCAGTCACCAACTTCTACAGTTTCTCACAAGAATCAGCCACCAGCGCTGCATCATCAGGGAACAGCAACTGACTTACTTCCCAAGCTCTCTCATCCAAAACAGACTGCGTACTTGCCGCTCTTTCCAAAACTCTTGCATTCACCTCCCTAACAACCCTATCCATATGCAAAGTAAACAACCATGGAGACATCACGCACCCCTGCCGTAAACCAACATTCACTGAGAACCAATCACTTTTTTCTCTTCCTACACGTACACATGCCTTACATCCTCGATAAAAGGTTTTCACTGCTTCTAACAACTTGCCTCCTACACCATATATTCTTAATATCTTCCAGAGAGCATCTGTATCAATTCTATCATATGCCTTCTCCAGTTCCACAAATGCTACAAACAAATCCATTTGCTTTTCTATGTATTTCTCACATACATTCTTCAAAACAAACACCTGATCAACATATCCTCTACCACTTCTGAAACCACACTGCTCTTCCCCAATCTGATACTCTGTACATGCCTTCACCCTCTAAATCAGTACCCTCCCATATAATTTCCCAGGAATACTCAACGAACTTATACCTCTGTAATTTGAGCACTCACTTTTGTCCCCTTTGCCTTTGTACAATGGCACTATGCACGCATTCCGCCAATCCTCAGGCACCTCACCATGAGTCATACATACATTAAATAACCTTACCAACCAGTATTAACCATGTATTAACTTTCTAAAATGGGAAACAGAAGAAGGAGTCACGCGGGGAGTGCTCATCCTCCTCGAAGGCTCAGAGTGGGGTGCCTAAATGTGTGTGGATGTAACCAAGATGTGAAAAAAGGAGAGATAGGTAGTATGTTTGAGGAGAGGAACCTGGATGTTTTGGCTCTGAGTGAAACGAAGCTCAAGGGTAAAGGGGAAGAGTGGTTTGGGAATGTCTGGGGAGTAAAGTCAGGGGTTAGTGAGAGGACAAGAGCAAGGGAAGGAGTAGCAATCCTCCTGAAACAGGAGTTGTGGGAGTATGTGATAGAATGTAAGAAAGTAAATTCTCGATTAATATGGGTAAAACTGAAAGTTGATGGAGAGAGGTGGGTGATTATTGGTGCATATGCACCCGGGCATGAGAAGAAAGATCATGAGAGGCAAGTGTTTTGGGAGCAGCTGAATGAGTGTGTTAGTGGTTTTGATGCACGAGACCGGGTTATAGTGATGGGTGATTTGAATGCAAAAGTGAGTAATGTGGCAGTTGAGGGAATAATTGGTATACATGGGGTGTTCAGTGTTGTAAATGGAAATGGTGAAGAGCTTGTAGATTTATGTGCTGAAAAAGGACTGATGATTGGGAATACCTGGTTTAAAAAGCGAGATATACATAAGTATACTTATGTAAGTAGGATAGATGGCCAGAGAGCGTTATTGGATTACGTGTTAATTGGCAGGCGTGCGAAAGAGAGACTTTTGGATGTTAATGTGCTGAGAGGTGCAACTGGAGGGATGTCTGATCATTATCTTGTGGAGGCTAAGGTGAAGATTTGTATGGGTTTTCAGAAAAGAAGAGTGAATGTTGGGGTGAAGAGGGTGGTGAGAGTAAGTGAGCTTGGAAAGGAGACTTGTGTGAGGAAGTACCAGGAGAGACTGAGTACAGAATGGAAAAAGGTGAGAACAGTGGAAGTAAGGGGAGTGGGGGAGGAACGGGGTGTATTTAGGGAATCAGTGATGGATTGCGCAAAAGATGCTTGTGGCATGAGAAGAGTGGGAGGTGGGTTGATTAGAAAGGGTAGTGAGAGGTGGGATGAAGAAGTAAGATTATTAGTGAAAGAGAAGAGAGAGGCATTTGGACGATTTTTGCAGGGAAAAAATGCAATTGAGTGGGAGATGTATAAAAGAAAGAGACAGGAGGTGAAGAGAAAGGTGCAAGAGGTGAAAAAAGGGCAAATGAGAGTTGGGGTGAGAGAGTATCATTAAATTTTAGGGAGAATAAAAAGATGTTCTGGAAGGAGGTAAATAAAGTGCGTAAGACAAGGGAGCAAATGGGAACTTCAGTAAAGGGCGCAAATGGGGAGGTGATAACAAGTAGTGGTGATGTGAGAAGGAGATGGAGTGAGTATTTTGAAGGTTTGTTGAATGTGTTTGATGATAGAGTGGCAGATATAGGGTGTTTTGGTCGAGGTGGTGTGCAAAGTGAGAGGGTTAGGGAAAATGATTTGGTAAACAGAGAAGAGGTAGTGAAAGCTTTGCGGAAGATGAAAGCCGGCAAGGCAGCAGGTTTGGATGGTATTGCAGTGGAATTTATTAAAAAAGGGGGTGACTGTATTGTTGACTGGTTGGTAAGGTTATTTAATGTATGTATGACTCATGGTGAGGTGCCTGAGGATTGGCGGAATGCGTGCATAGTGCCATTGTACAAAGGCAAAGGGGATAAGAGTGAGTGCTCAAATTACAGAGGTATAAGTTTGTTGAGTATTCCTGGTAAATTATATGGGAGGGTATTGATTGAGAGGGTGAAGGCATGTACAGAGCATCAGATTGGGGAAGAGCAGTGTGGTTTCAGAAGTGGTAGAGGATGTGTGGATCAGGTGTTTGCTTTGAAGAATGTATGTGAGAAATACTTAGAAAAGCAAATGGATTTGTATGTAGCATTTATGGATCTGGAGAAGGCATATGATAGAGTTGATAGAGATGCTCTGTGGAAGGTATTAAGAATATATGGTGTGGGAGGAAAGTTGTTAGAAGCAGTGAAAAGTTTTTATCGAGGATGTAAGGCATGTGTACGTGTAGGAAGAGAGGAAAGTGATTGGTTCTCAGTGAATGTAGGTTTGCGGCAGGGGTGTGTGATGTCTCCATGGTTGTTTAATTTGTTTATGGATGGGGTTGTTAGGGAGGTAAATGCAAGAGTTTTGGAAAGAGGGGCAACTATGAAGTCTGTTGGGGATGAGAGAGCTTGGGAAGTGAGTCAGTTGTTGTTCGCTGATGATACAGCGCTGGTGGCTGATTCATGTGAGAAACTGCAGAAGCTGGTGACTGAGTTTGGTAAAGTGTGTGGAAGAAGAAAGTTAAGAGTAAATGTGAATAAGAGCAAGGTTATTAGGTACAGTAGGGTTGAGGGTCAAGTCAATTGGGAGGTGAGTTTGAATGGAGAAAAACTGGAGGAAGTGAAGTGTTTTAGATATCTAGGAGTGGATCTGGCAGCGGATGGAACCATGGAAGCGGAAGTGGATCATAGGGTGGGGGAGGGGACGAAAATTCTGGGGGCCTTGAAGAATGTGTGGAAGTCGAGAACATTATCTCGGAAAGCAAAAATGGGTATGTTTGAAGGAATAGTGGTTCCAACAATGTTGTATGGTTGCGAGGCGTGGGCTATGGATAGAGTTGTGCGCAGGAGGATGGATGTGCTGGAAATGAGATGTTTGAGGACAATGTGTGGTGTGAGGTGGTTTGATCGAGTGAGTAACGTAAGGGTAAGGGAGATGTGTGGAAATAGAAAGAGCGTGGTTGAGAGAGCAGAATAAGGTGTTTTGAAGTGGTTTGGGCACATGGAGAGAATGAGTGAGGAAAGATTGACCAAGAGGATATATGTATCGGAGGTGGAGGGAACGAGGAGAAGAGGGAGACCAAATTGGAGGTGGAAAGATGGGGTGAAAAAGATTTTGTGTGATCGGGGCCTGAACATGCAGGTGGGTGAAAGGAGGGCAAGGAATAGAGTGAATTGGAGCGATGTGGTATACCGGGGTTGACGTGCTGTCAGTGGATTGAATCAAGGCATGTGAAGCGTCTGGGGTAAACCATGGAAAGCTGTGTAGGTATGTATATTTGCGTGTGTGGACGTATGTATATACATGTGCATGGGGGTGGGTTGGGCCATTTCTTTCGTCTGTTTCCTTGCGCTACCTCGCAAACGCGGGAGACAGCGACAAAGTATAATAATAATGATAATAATAAATATATATATATATATATATATATATATATATATATATATATATATATATATATATATTTGTATATATATATATATATATATATATATATATATATATATATATATATATATATATATATATATATATATATATATATATATATATATATATATATATATATATATATATATAAGTGGTAGAGGATGTTTGGATCAGGTGCGAAGACCTTAAGTTAAGTAAACAGTTCGTAAACGCGGTAAAAAAAAGAAAAAAAATAGGCAATGATTCAGGTTTCCCGTAGGAAGAGATTCAGATTCAAGATTCCCTTAGCAAGAGATTCAGAGTCCAGCATAGGAAAATAATCTTCGTGTTTTGCAGTTCACAAATACGTTTCCACTTGAATATTGTGAAGGTTTGGTCATCCCACTTGCAAAAAGATATAGACAGTGTCAATCTACCAAGACGATTCTTTTATTGAGAAAGAAATCCTATGACAATCGCCTAGTTGACTTAACCTCATTAAACGTATGTAAGAAGACCTTAAGAGATGATTTAATGCATGTGATGGAAATATAAAAAGATTCTGGTAATCTCTAAGCAGCTATCTGAGGCTACATCAGCAGGAGTTCATTCGTAGCAATGAATACAAACTGTTGATCAAACATTTTACTCAAACATACAAAGTACTTTTATTTCAGCTAGATTATTAACGTGTGGAATGGTTAGCTATTACAAGTGGATATGGGAAGACCATAGATATAGTTAAAACCACTTTTGACAATTGCTTCTCCTCAAGTCTGCAACTAACATTATGTTTGTCTCTATATACGTAAAGTTTATAGCTGCTTCTTTACAAGTTATATGCTTGTCTTTTGAATTCCAGACGCGATGCTCAGTGTTTCTGACCTCTTCTGCCTTTAATTCATTCGACCCATCAGCAAGGAAATTCATTTGTTGTGTGTACCTTTCCGTCGTATGATTTCCATCCTGCCTCCCAACACATTTTCATCGAGTCACCACCTCTCCAGCCCTCCAACATCCATAACTGAAGCGAATACGATAACTTTGTTATAATTCGTCGAGTCTCAAGTGTGGTTCACCTGTAAGTAGATGAAGTGTGCAGTATTTCTCATTATATCTCCTATGTAAAGTATCTTGCAGTTGTCGGCACTGACCTTCAGAGTCCAGGGTAACTTGAGTTCTATAAAGAAAAGCGACTTGTTTTACATGTAACATAGACGGGATGAAGAGGAAATACATGAAACTATCAATCTACATGAGTCAGTAAGTTAAATCTTCTATGTACTTATCTTGCTTGATCATGATAAGCAAATATATGTATGGAAACTGAATTATCAATGATTTATGATAATGATTTCCTATATGTGGAGATGATTCACGAACACGTTATAGGATCATATGTTAGGAGTCTGTTCTGAGGTATGATGGAGGTACACCATCGAGTAGCAGTTAATAATGTGGTAGTGTTTATATTTGAGACTGAGAACTTAGTGTTTGGCTTTTGAGAAAAAGGTATTAACAAGCCCAACCATCAGTGTACCAAAGTTTTATTCGAGGGAGACCAAGTAATCTATTCTTCAACATGATTGTTAATATCTTGAACAATCTATCAGTAAGAGAAGTTGCAGGATATGAATGATGTGTGTGAGATTTAACAAATACCTTACTTCAAGTCCAAGACTTAACATTAATTGTTCCTCTGTAAATATGAAGATTACAATTAAGTCACTCAGGCTCTTGTGTAAAGTTGTGTGTATGACGGATGTTTATGTGTAAGATGATGGTGACCCCACGTGTGCCACAATGACAGGATGATGGTGACCCCACGTGTGCCACAGTGACAGGATGATGGTGACCCTACGTGTGCCACAATGACAGGATGATGGTGACCCCACGTGTGCCACAATGACAGGAGGATGGTGACCCCACGTGTGCCACAATGACAGGAGGATGGTGACCTCACGTGTGCCACAATGACAGGAGGATGGTGACCTCACGTGTGCCACAATGACAGGATGATGGTGACCTCACGTGTGCCACAATGACAGGATGATGGTGACCCCACGTGTGCTGCAATGACAGGATGATGGTGACCTCACGTGTGCCACAGTGACAGGATGGTCGTGACCCCACGTGTGCCACAGTGACAGGATGGTCGTGACCCCACGTGTGCCACAGTGACAGGATGATGGTGACCCCACGTGTGCCACAGTGACAGGATGATGGTGACCCCACGTGTGCCACAGTGACAGGATGATAGTGACCCCACGTGTGCCACAGTGACAGGATGATGGTGACCCCACGTTTGCCACAGTGACAAGATGGTCGTGACCCCACGTGTGCCACAGTGACAGGATGATAGTGACCCCACGTGTGCCACAGTGACAGGATGATGGTGACCCCACGTGTGCCACAGGAACAGGATGATAGTGACCCCACATGTGCCACAGGAACAGGATGATGGTGACCCCTCGTATGACACAGTTACAAGAAGAGCCAGAGGTCAAAGGGCCATCGTTATAGTCTTGAGGTTGACCCTTATTGAGGAGTGTCTTCTGATACCAGTAATCATGCTTCCTTCTCCATGCCGAGGACTTGGTCATAACATTTGAGGAAGTTAAATTCAACGGAACTGCTGATGAAGTTGTGGTTTTGTACAGAAGGATTATGAACGTGTTGGCCAGTCTTAAAATTGGTGGAGGGAGAGGTCACAGATGCCTCAGAGCTCAGGACTGACACCAGAGGTTTGCCTCATGTCGAGTGCTGCTTCAACTCTGTGAAGCTGATACAACCAACTTTATTTCCCGTCTGAATTTAGGGTTTGAGGCCCAGATCCGTGTCCAAGTTGGAATGCATTCAGAGAAGCAGAGAGGATTTCCAACCCCAGACAAATGTTCCGACAGAAACTCTAGAGCAGTAAGACCGTGGTCTTATTTTTCAGGATATCAAATGGAATTGGATGTTTCACTATATGTTGATGAAAACAACCATCACAGTTAATTATTATTCTGACCAGATCCGAGAATTGTGTTATAAGAGAGAGAAGGTGGAGATGTTGAACAAACATTAGTTCCTACTCCACAATGCTTACCTTAACCAATCTGTTTCTAAATGTCTGTCATCTGTTACGATGCTGAAGCCCCATCTACATGGTTATCGCTTCGAGGTTGATGAGGAACTACAGAAACTACTGAAGCTTCGTTGATCAGAAAGCAGACTGGCATCTCAAATTTGAAAAGGCAAGTTGGAGTGAGCGCAGTGAGGTCAAGCGAGATATACTTAAAGTGAAATAAAATTGTTTTACTCTGCCTTCTTGTCTCATGCCTTATTGGTAAATCTCTTTAACTTACTCTCGATTTATGCATTGTATCCGTCTCTTTCCATTCACTCCTCCTTAACCCACATTACATAACTCTCCCCTTTAATTGTTAATATATTTGTGTCGTAAACTTCATGGAACGAGCCACACCCCTAACACCACTGTCATTGTGAGAAGTCTTATAATCTTCATGACCCTATACACCCGCACCTGCTGATCCTAAATTGCAATATCTGGGGTCATCTGGCCACGATATGAGAGAGGGGTCTGTTTACCTTTGGTCGGGATACTCTCTCTCTCTCTCTCTCTCTCTCTCTCTCTCTCTCTCTCTCTCTCTCTCTCTCTCTCTCTCTCTCTCTCTCTCTCTCTCCTACGCATAAAACCCACCTTCGTAGTGTAGAGTTTAGCTTTACTGACCGCCATGCACGAAGCGGACACCTGGGATCAAACCTTCATAAGTTCGATTCATGGTCGCAGCAGCTGGCCCACAGTCCACCCAACTGTTCATCCTGCCCTGGGGGATCGTTGATAAAATAGATACTTGCCATAGGCTTAGGTGCTTGTGTGTACAAATATACATAGGGATAACGACAAGGTACATATATTCAAGGCTAAGATACGGGGAAACATGAGCGTAAAATTCTCTCTCCGTAATACACAAATAATGATTATACACACACACACACACACACACATATATATATATATATATGTATATATATATATATATATATATATATATATATATATATATATATATATATATATATATATATATATATATATATATATATTTATATATATACATGCATATAATTCATACTTGCTGCCTTTATTCATTCCCGTCGCCACTCCGCCACACATGAAATAGCATCCCCCATCCGACCGCGAGGTAGCGCAAGGAAAGGACAAAAGGCCACATTCTTTCGCGCTCAGTCTTTAGAAACACACGTAGGAAGGGCCCAACCCACCCACATACACATGCATATACTTAAACACCCGCACACGCACATGTGAATAAATATCTATTTCAATATACATACACAGACATATACATACATAAACATATACATATTCATACTTGCTGCCTTCATCCATTCTCATCGCCACCCCGCCAGACATGAAAATGACATCCCCTCTCACCGCATGCGCGCAAGGTAACGCTAGGAAAAGACAACAAAGGCCACATTCGTTCACACTCAGTCTCTAGCTGTCATGTAATAATGCACCGAAACCACAGCTTCCTTTCCACAACCATGCCCCAAAAACCTTCCATGGTTTACCCCTGACGCTTCACGTGCCCTGGGTCAATCCATTGACAGCACGTCCACCCCGGTATGCAACATCGTTCCAATTCGCTCTATTCCTTGCACGCCTTTCACCCTCCTGTATGTTCATGACCCGATCGCTCAAAAATAATTTTCACTCCATCTTTCCACCTCCAATTTGGTTTCCCACTTCTCCTCGTTCCCTCCACCCTAAACACATATATCCTCTTTTTCAATCTTTCCTCACTCGTTCTCTCAATGTGACCAAACTATTTCAATAAACCTTCTTCTGCCTTCTCAACCACACTCTTTATATTACCGCACATCTCTATTACCCTTTCGTTATGTACTTAATCAAACCACCTCACACCACATATTGCCTCAAACATTCCATTTCCAACACATCCACCCTCCTCCGCACAACCCTATCTATAGCCCACGCCTCGCAACCATATAACATTGTTAGAACCACTATTCCTTCAAACACACCCATTATCGTTATAACGTTATCGCCTTCCTCACATTCTTTAACGCTCCCAGAACCTTCAACTCTTCCCCCAGCCTGTGACTAACTTCCGCTTCCATGGTTCCATCTGAGGCTAAATCCACTCCCAGACATCTAAAACGACTTCAGTTTCTCCAGTTTTTCTGCATTCAAACTACCTCGCAATTTACTTGTCGCTCAACTCTACTGAACCTAATAACCTTGCTCTTATTCACATTTACTCTCAGCTTTCTTCTCTCACACACTTTACCAAACTCAGTCACCAACTTCTGCAGTTTCTCACTCGATTCAGCCACCAGCGCTGTATCATCATCAAACAACAACTGATTCACTTCCTGAGCCCTTTCCTCCACAACAGACTGCATACTTGCCCCTCACTCCAAAACCCTTGCATTCACCTCCCTAGCAACCCCATCCATAAAATGATTAAACAACCGTGGAGACATCACGCACCCCTGCCGCAAACCAACATTTACTGAGAACCAATCACTTTCCTCTCTTCCTAATCTTGCACATGCCTTACGTCCTTGTTAAAAACTTTTCACTGCTGCCAGCAACTTCCCTCCCTCACCATATAATCTTAATACTTTCCACAGAGCATCTCTATCAACTCTGCCATATGCCTTCTCCAGATCCAGAATGCTACATACAAATCATGTTTTTCTAAGTATTTCTAACATACATTCTTCAAAGCAAACACCTGATCCACACATCCTCTAAGACTTCTGAAACCACACTGCTCTTCCCAAATCTGATGCTCTGTACATGCCTTTACCCTCTCAATCAATACTGTCCCATATAATATCCCAGGAATATTCATCATACTTATGCCTTTGTAATTTACTCATTCACCTCATCCCCTTTGCCTTTGTACAATGGCACTATAAATGCATTCCGCCAATTCTCAGGCACTTCATGAACCATACATGCAAATAATATCCTCACCAACCAGTCAACAACACAGTCACCCCCTTTCCTAATAAATTCCACAACAATACCATCCAAATCCGCCGCCTTGCCGGTTTTCATCTTCCGCAAAGCTTTCACTACCTTTTGTCTGTTTATCAAATCATTCTCCCTGACCCTCTCACTTCACACACCACTTCGACCAAAATATACTATATCTGACTATCATCAAACATTCAACAAACTTTCAAAATACTCACTCCATCTCTCTCTCACTTCATTACTACTTGTTATTACCTCCCCATTAGCCCCCTTCACCGATGTTCCCACTTGTTCTGTTGTCTTACGCACTTTATTTACCACCTTCCAAAACATCTTTTTATTTTCCCTAAGATTTAATGATACTCTCTCACCCCAACTCTCATTTGACCTCTTTTTCACCGGTAGAACTTTTCTCTTGACCTCTTGCCTCTTTCTATTATACATTTCCCAGTCATTTGCACTATTTCCCAGCAAAAATCATCGGAGAGATGTTCACAGAGCGTTACTGGATTACGTATCAATTTACAAGCGTATGAAGGAGAGTTTTGGATGTTGATGTGCTGAGAAGGGCAGCTGGGGGATGTCTGATCATCATCTTGTGGAGGCGATGGTGAAGATTTGTAGAGGTTTCCGGAAACGAAGAGAGAGTGTTGGGGTGAAGAAAGTGGTAAGAGTAAGTGAGCTTGGAAAGATTTGTGTGAAAACGTGAGAGCAAATGACGTAAGGGGAGTGGGGGTGGAATGTGGTGTATTTAGGGAAGCAATGATGGGTTGCGCAAAAGATGCTTGTGGCATGAGAAAGGTGGCAGGTGGGCAGATTAGAAAAGGTAGTAGGTGGTGGGATGAAGAAGTAAGATTGTCAGTGAAAGAAAAGAGGAAGAGGTTTCGACGACTTTTGCAGGGAAGTAGTGCAAATGACTGGGAATGGTTTAGAGGAAAGCGGCAGGAGGTCAAGAGAAAGGTGCAAGAGGTGAAAAAGAGGGCAAAGGAGAGTTGGGGTGAGAGAATATCATTAAATTTTAGGGAGAATAAAAAGATGTTTTTGAAGGCGGTAAACAAAGTGCGTAAGACAAGAGAACAAATGGGAACATCGGCAAGAAGGCAGATGGGGAGGTAATAACAATTACTGATGAAGTAAGGAGATGGAGTTAGTATTTTGAAGGTATGATGAATGTGTTTGATGATAGAGTGGCACATATAGGTTGTTTTGGTCGAGGTGGCGTGCGAAGTGAGAGAGTCACCGAGAATGGTTTAGTGAACAGAGAAGAGGTAGTAAAAGCTTTGCGGAAGACGAAAGCCGGTAAGGCAGCGGGTTTGGATGGTATTGCGGTGGAATTTATTAAAAAAAGGGGATAACTGTGTTGTTGATTGGTTGGTAACGATATTCAATGTATGTATAGTTCATGAATTGCCTGGGGATTGGCCGAATGCATGCATAGTGCCATTGTACAAAGGGAAAGGGGATAAAGGTGAATGTTCAAATTACAGAGGTTTATGTTGAGTTTTCCTGGGAAATCATATGGGTGGGTATTGATTAAGAGGGTAAAGACATGTACAGAGCATCAGAGTGGGAAGAGCAGTGTGGTTTCAGAAGTGGGAAGAGCAGTGTGGTTTCAGAAGTGGTAGAGGATGTGTGGATCAGGTGTCTGCTTTAAAGAATGTGTGTGAAAAATATTTCGAAAATCAGATGGATTTGTATGTAGCATTTATGGATCTGGAGAAGGCATAAGCTAGGGTAGATAGAGATGCTTTGTGGAAGGTATCAAGAGTATATGGTGTGGATGGGAAGTTGATAGAAACAATGAAAAGTTCTTTCCAAGGATGTGAGGCATGTGTTCGAGTAGGAAGACAGGAAAGTGATTGGTTCCCAGTGAATGTTGGCTTGCAGCAGGGATGCGTGATGTCTCTATGGTTGTTAAATTTGTTTGTGAATGGGGTGGTTAGAGAAGTGAATGCAAGAGTTTTGGAGAGAGGGGCATGTATGCAGTCTGTTGTAGATAACAGGGCTTGGGAAGTGAGTCAGTTGTTGTTCGCCGATGATACACTGCTGGTGGCTGATTCGGGAGAGAAATTGCAGAAATTGATTACAAAGTTTGGTAAAGTGTGTGAAAAAAGAAAGCTGAGAGTTAATGTGACTAAGAGCAAGGTTATTATGTTCAGTAGGGTTGAGGGACCAGTTAAGTGGGACGTAACTTGGAATTGGAGAAACACTGGAGAAAGGAAAGCGTTTTAGATATTTGGGAATGAATTTAGCAGTGGATGGAACCATGGAAGCAGAAGTGAGTCACAGGGTAGGGGAGTGGGTGAGGGTTCTGGGAGCGTTGAAGAATGTGTGGAAGGAGAGAACGTTATTTCGGAGAGCAAAAATGGGTATGTTTGAAGGAATAATGGTTTCAACAATGTCATATGGTTGTGAGGCATGGGTTATAGATAGTGTTGTGCGGAGAAGCGTGGATGTGTTGGAAATAAGGTGTTTGAGGACAACATGTGGCGCGAAGTAGTGTGATCGAGTAAGTAATGAAAGGGTAAGAGGGATATGTGGTAATAAAAGAATGTAGTTGAGATAGCAGAAGAGGGTGTATTGAAATGGTTTGGTCACATAGAGAGAATGAGTAAGGAAAGATTGACAAAGATGATATATGCGTCAGAGGTGGAGTGAACGAGAAGTGCGAGACCAAATTGGAGGTGGAAGGATGGAGTGAAAAAAAAATTTGAGTGATCGGGGCCTGAACATACATAAGGGTGAAAGGCGTGCATGGAATACAGTGAATTGGAACGATGTGATATACCGGGATCTATGTGCGGTCAATGAATTGAACCAGGGCATGTGAAGCGTCTTGGGTAAACCATGAAAAGTTTTATGGGGCCTGGATGTGGAAAGAGAAGCTGTGGTTTCGGTGCATTACATATGACAGCTAGGGACTAGGTGTGAATGAATGTAACCTTTGTTGTCTTTTCCTAGCGTTACCTCGTGCGCATGCGGGAGGAGGGGGATGCCATTTCATGTGAGGCGGGGTGGCGAAGAAAATGGATGAAGGCAGCATGTATGAATATGTACATGTGTATATATGTATATGTCTGTGTATGAATAGGTATGTATACGTTGAAAATTATAGGTATGCATATGTGCGTATGTGGGCGTTTATGTATATACATGTGTATGTGGGTAGGTTGGGCCATTCTTTCGTCTGTTTCCTTGCCCTACCTCGCTAACGCGGGAAACAGCGGCAAAGTATAGTAGATTAGATAGATGTAAATATATTTATATATATATATATATTTTTTTTTTTTTTTTTTTTGCTTTGTCGCTGTCTCCCGCGTTTGCGAGGTAGTGCAAGGAAACAGACGAAAGAAATTGCCCAACCCACCCCCATACACATGTATATACATACGTCCACCCACGCAAATATACATACCTACACAGCTTTCCATGGTTTACCCCAGACGCTTCACATGCCCTGATTCAATCCACTGACAGCACATCAACCCCGGTATACCACATCGCTCCAATTCACTCTATTCTTTGCCCTCCTTTCACCCTCCTGCATGTTCAGGCCCCGATCACACAAAATATTTTTCACTCCATCTTTCCACCTCCAATTTGGTCTCCCTCTTCTCCTCGTTCCCTCCACCTCCGACACATATATCCTCTTGGTCAATCTTTCCTCACTCATTCTCTCCATGTGCCCAAACCATTTCAAAACACCCTCTTCTGCTCTCTCAACCACGCTCTTTTTATTTCCACACATCTCTCTTACCCTTACGTTACTTACTCGATCAAACCACCTCACACCACACATTGTCCTCAAACATCTCATTTCCAGCACATCCATCCTCCTGCGCACATCTCTATCCATAGCTCACGCCTCGCAACCATACAAGATTGTTGGAACCACTATTCCTTCAAACATACCCATTTTTGCTTTCCGAGATAAAGTTTTCGACTTCCACACATTCTTCAACGCACCCAGAATTTTTGCCCCCTACGCCACCCTATGACTCACTTCCGCTTCCATGGTTAAATCCACTGCCAGATCCACTCCCAGATATCTAAAACACTTCACTTCCTCCAGTTTTTCTCCATTCAAACTTACCTCCCAGTTGACTTGACCCTCAACCCTACTGTACCTAATAACCTTGCTCTTATTCACATTTACTCTTAACTTTCTTCTTTCCCACACTTTACCAAACTCAGTCACCAGCTTCTGCAGTTTCTCACATGAATCAGCCACCAGCGCTGTATCATCAGCGAACAACAACTGACTCACTTCCTAAGCTCTCTCATCCACAACAGACTGCATACTTTCCCTTCTTTCCAAAACTTATGCATTCACCTCCCTAACAACCCCATCAATATACAAATCAAACAACCATGGAGACATCACACACCCTTGCCGCAAACCTACATTCACTGAGAACCAATCACTTTCCTTTCTTCCTACACATACACATGCCTTACATCCTCAATAAAAACTTTTCACTGCTTCTAACAACTTACCTCCCACACCATATATTCTTAATACCTTCCACAGAGCATCTCTATCAACTTTATCATGTGCCTTCTCCAGATCCATAAATGCTACATACAAATCCATTTGCTTTTCTAAGTATTTCTCACAAACATTCTTCAAAGCAAACACCTGATCCACACATCCTCTACCACTTCTGAAGCCACACTGCTCTTCCCCAATCTGATGCTCTGTACATGCCTTCATCCTCTCAATCAATACCCTCCCGTATAATTTACCAGGAATACTCAACAAACTTATACCTCTGTAATTTGAGCACTCACCTTTGCCCCTTTTGCCTTTGTACAATGGTACTATGCAAGCATTCCGCCAATCCTCAGGCACCTCACCATGAATCATACATACATTAAATAACCTTACCCTCCACTCAACAATACAATCACCCATTTTTTAATAAATTCCACTGCAATACCATCCAAACCCGCTGCCTTGACGGCTTTCATCTTCCACAAAGCTTTTACTACCTCTTCTCAGCTTACCAAATAATTTTCCCTAACCCTCTCACTTTGCACACCACCTCGACCAAAACACCCTATATCTGCCACCCTATTATCAAACACATTACGCATTTTATTTACCTACTTCCAAAACATCTTTTTATTCTTCCTAAAGTCTAATGATACTCTCTCACCCCAACTCTCATTTGCCCTCTTTTTCACTTCTTGCACCTTTCTCTTGACCTCCTGCCTCTTTCTTTTGTACATCTCCCACTCATTTGCATTATTTCCCCGCAAAAATCGTCCAAATGCCTCTCTCTTCTCTCTTTCAATAATAATCTCACTTCTTCATCCCGCTACTCACTACCCTTTCTAATCTGCCCACCTCCCACGCTTCTCATGCCACAAGCACCTTTTGCGCAAGCCATCACTGCTTCCCTAAATACATCCCATTCCTCTACCACTCCCATTACCTCCTTTGTTCTCACCTTTTCCATTCTGTACTCAGCCTCTCCTGGTACTTCCTCACACAAGTTTCCTTCCTAAGCTCACTTACTCTCACCACTCTTTTCACCCCAACATTTTCTCTTCTTTTCTGAAAACCTCTACAAATCTTCACCTTCGCCTCCACAATATAGTGATTAGACATCCCTCCAGTTGCACCTCGCAGCACATTAACATCCAAAAGTCTCTCTTTCGCGCGCCTATCAATTAACACGTAATCTAACAACGCTCTCTGGCCATCTCTCCTACTTACATATGTATACTTATTTATATCTCTTTTTTTAAACAAGGTATTCACAATCACCTGTCCTTTTTCAACACATAAATCTACAAGCTCTTCACTATTTCCATTTACAACACTGAACACCCCATGTATACCAATTATTCCCTCAACTGCCACATTACTCACCTTTGTATTCAAATCACCCATCACTATAACCCGGTCTCGTACATCAAAACTGCTGACACACTCATTCAGCTGCTCCCAAAACACTTGCCTCTCATAATCTTTCTTCTCATGCCCAGGTGCATATGCACCAATAATCACCCTTCTCTCTCCATCAACTTTCAGTTTTACCCATATCAATCTAGAGTTTACTTTCTTACACTTTATCACATACCCACACCACTCCTGTTTCAGGAGTAGAGCTACTCCTTCCCTTGCTCTTGTCCTCTCACTAGCCCCTGACTTTACTCCCAAGATATTCCCAAACCACTCTTACCAAAGCTTTACCCTTGAGCTTCGTTTCACTCAGAGCCAAAACATCCAGGTTCCTTTCCTCAAACATACTACCTATCTCTCCTTTTTTCTCATCTTGGTTACATCCACACACATTTAGACACCCCAATCTAATATATATATATATATATATATATATATATATATATATATATATATATATATATATATATATATATATATATATATATATATATATATATATATATATATATATATATATATATATATATATATATATATATATATATATATATATATATATATATATATATATATTATGTGTATATATGTGCATGTGTCTATATGTGTATGCGAGTGGATGGATCTTTCTTCGTCTGTTTCTTGGCGCTACCTTGCTAACGCAAGAACTGGAGATCAAGCATAGTAGTCTTTGCAAGACTTTAAAACTGTTATAATGTTACTGTTGTGAGTAGTGTAAGATACGACACCATCACGAGATATGTTATCATCGTATACGACTGAAACGAACTCATATACACGCTCTTCCTTATCAACACATCTATTTTTCACACGAATAATTTCTCGATATATAATCATGACACGAATATGGAACTTTCTTCTTGGATTAATACTATCAATATCCTGTGTCTAGCAAGTTATCAAGAGTCTGGCTGGGATTTGGGGTCCAAATTGGATTTTGTTTATTGCATCATTAACGAACATCTGTTGGACAGGCAGGTGTCATATGCAATCAAGAATGAACTGTGCCATCATTAACTATGTAATAGAAGCCATGTATAATGTGCACTTAGCCTGAAGAGCAGCAGCTGAAAAGAAAGTTGGACTTTGAAACAAAACTGATAGACGAGAGGCAACTCGGCTCAAAACAAAGCAGGCAAGAGGAAACAGAGGCTTCCATAAAGATAAGCTGGAATGACAAATTAGCAATTACCAAAACAAAATAGGCTAATAGGAAACCAGAAGAGCAGCAACTGACGTCATTACCGCTAAATTTCACTGCCAGTGACAAACCAATTACTGGCAACAGTTACGCCACTCTCGCTGCAACCAGATTAAACAGAGACTCAGAGATTACTGCCGCCCCTTGCTGCCCTGCTGCACCGACACCGTCACCATCATTTCTAATATAATGACGACATATACAGGTAGACCAGAGTGGGCAGGAGCGGTACGTGGAGGGTGTGGGTGGCAGAATATCTACTGAGACGTGAGGTTCATCTTAGTCAGGAGGAAGGCCTGAAAATCTCACTCCCAATCAAGCAATCCTTCAGAATGTTGTGTGAATTACTTCATTAAGAATAGTAATATCAAGAACATTCCCGGAGCTAAGTATAACCATGCTGGCAGACATACATACGTCTATACAGTAGTTAATTAGGAGAGGACAGCTGGGAGTGTGTTATGTTAGTCTACCATAAAAGCTGACGTAGTTCTTGTATAACTTCGTGGCTATGATATCATGTGCGGTGAGGAGATGCTACAGTGGTCATAATATCTGTGGCCAGGCACTATTGATAGCAGCATGTACCATAGTCATCTCAGAGACGTGCATGGCCTCCATGTTGGGATATACAAATGAATACAAACGAATTCAAACAGCAACAGACCACTGGGTTTTTACGAGGCTGTTTGTGATAGTGGACGCGAAAATGGATTAGTGTAACAGAAGATAAACATGCGGAAAGACTTGATTTGTTGCACTTGTCTAAACGAAGAGGAAAATTGATGGGTAGAAGACACGAAGGTAAGCACCAGAAGGTGGATATCTTCCTCAAGAATCAAGCATTGGTGTCAGGACAACTCGACAGATAACTGCCCAAGATGTGTGGACCAAGTCTTTGAGACGATCACTTGCGACAAGAGACGGATGTCATCGCTATAACAGGAACACATATACCACCAGAGAGCTAGCAGACACATACCTGTCCCAGAAGACAAACATCAATGTTAGCAAGTCTGAACACCACAGTACAAATGTTGCCGCTGCCAACAGTAATAATTAACACATTTCACTGCTGTCAGTCAACATGAGGACAAGCATCAATGCCAGAATGTTGCAGTGATAGCCCACGAACACCACTTAACTTCAGTATTAAGTTTCACTGAAACAAAAATATCACTGCTACGAAATATCAGTATTGACCGAAAATATCACGTGTAAAAAGTATGATTACCATGACGTATCACGGCTAGTTGGTGTCATAGCGCGAGTGCCAACAGATGAACACTGATCCCCAGGTAACGAAGAGATAAATGGATAATACCAAATCCTCACGCTTGACCATCATATCAAACTACAAATCCACATTGAAAAACTTTTGTGCTTTTTACACATCCTCTCATTCACTGAAGCAGACAACCTCACTGGCAGGATTTTCATGAGTGAATTATTTATTATTTCTGACTTCATTTCCTTCCTCACAACACCGACGTGATCCCTAAAGACCCGCACGTACAATGCACATGTGAGCTCCGCTACCTACGCCAAGAATATGACCAGAGAAAATAGATTTATAGTTGAACCTAAAGAGCAAAAATACATTTACCTTCACCACATGGATTAAACAGAATTATAATATTCTAAAATAATATATAGTGTTCTTTTTACGAATAAAAGATAGAGTCAACATGACAGTAAAATATTTGCTTTACCATGTCAGTCAAAACACAGATATCAATTTTCCATTTCATAAACAGCGTTACTGATATTTTCATTTCCGTAGACAATGCTGGACAATATTGTTGGAAAAAATGTATGAACACACTTCAAGTATGAAAATATATATACTTGAATATATAAGTATACATAACTCTTCCTCTTCTTAATTATCCGCCGCTCCCACGTAAGCGAGGTAGCAACAGACACAGACGAAGAAAAGACAGACTTCCCTCACATCCATGACCTGCCTGCCATGGGCAGTACACCAGAACCACAGCCTCCCATCCAGGCTCCACTAACCCGCCATGGTTTACCATGGCCGCTTCACATGCCCTGGTGCAGTCTATTAACAGCACGTTGACTTCTGTATACCAGTTAGTTCCCATTCGTTCTATCCAGTGCATGCCTTTCACCCTCCTGCATGTTCAGACCTCGATCACTCAAGAACTTTTTCACTCCATGTATCCATCTCCAATTTGATCTTGCCTTCCTCTTCTGACACATGTATCATCTCTGTCAACCTTTCCTCACTCGATGTTTCCATATGTCCAAACCATTTCAACACATCCCCTTCAGCCCTTTCAAACACATTTTTTTTTTTACTACCAGACATCTCTCGCCCTTTTATTACTTAGTCGATCAAGTCACAACCACATTCTGCACATCTTCATCTATAGCCCATTATATGCATTCATGAAATATTTCATACCCATTTTCGCCCTCCTAGATGATGACCTGTCTTTCCACACGTTCTTCAATGCTCCCAGAACCATCGTCCTCTCACCCTCTCACTCGCCCATTTTTATGGTTCCATTTTTGCTGCCATGTCCACTGCTAGCTCCCTAAAACACTTGATTTCCTTTCGATAATCTACATTCAAACTCACATCCTAACTAACCTGTCCCTCTACTCTGTTAAACCTAATAACCTTCTTTTTTTACATCTATTTTTGACTCCCTCATCTCCCACATTCTCCCAAACTCAGCCACTAACTTCTGCAGGCTCTCAGTCAAACCTGCCACTCAATAAACAAGGGACTCATTTCAGAGGCCCTTTCACACCCAACAAACTGCATACTCGTCCCTCTCTCCGAGACTCTTGCATTTACCTCCCTCACCACCTGACCCATCAGAAAATCATCCTCGGTAACATCCCACACCCCTGCTGCAGACCAACCTTCATTTGGAACCACTCACTCCCCTCTCCCACTGGTATACATGCCATACACCCTTGATTAAACTTGTCACTGCTTCTAGTAGCTTTACCCTCACACTATATATCTTTGAAACTGTCCCCAAGACAAACCTATCATATACTTTCTCCAGATCCATAAATGCCACGTACAAATTCTGTTTCTCTGGTTACATTTCACACATTTCCTTTAAAGCAAACGCCTGATCTACACATCCTCTACTTCCGATATCACACTTCTTTCCCAGTCTGATGCTCTGTACGTACCATCACCCTAATCAGTACTAATTTCCAATACAATTTACCAGGTGCACTCACCAAACTTATGTCTATGTTGTTTGAACGTTCATCCCTCGTCCCCTCGTCTTTAAACAATGGTCAGCGGGCATTATTGGATTACATACTATCTGATAGGAATACAAAAAAGAGATTTTTGGAAATGAATGGGTTGACAGGGACAGCTGGCGGGGTGTCTGATCATTATCTTGTAGAACCGATGGTGAAGATTTGTAGATGTTATCGGAAAAAAGAATATGTTATGAGCGACAAGAGAGTGGTGAAAGTAAGTGATCTTGGGAAAGATCTGTATAAAGAAATAGTAAAGAAACTGAGAGTAGAATGGCAAAAAGTGAGAAAGTGAGAGAAAACGAGGTGATGGGAATGACATTTAGTTTCTGTAAACACTGTCAATATATAGTTCAGCTGGTCCTGTGCTTGTTGAGTGTGGAGACTGGTTAGAAATTGTGAAGTTCATGATTAAAATCCTTGCTTGATTCTCCAATATTTGCCAGTATGTATTCTCCTTGGCTTCTCAGGATTAAAAAAGATCTATAATGATCTCATCTTGTATGCACAGGGTATGATTTCATTACATTCATTTTGTATACAATCACTTCATTTATGCAGTTCTCCGAGTCTGTGTACGTTTCTTGGTAAAAACTGTTGGTGTATCTACTGATTGAACGGATAAGTTTAGAAAGAGCATTTAACTATTCACATACAGCATAGCGGTACAGCTGAATGATATGATGGTACCATATATCCTCGCCAAATATGCCCGAAGATATTGTGATGAATTTCTACAAAATAGTTCGCACTATTGAGACCAAAGGGCTGCTAGTTTCTCTAGATGTACATAATCTGTTCATTGATATTCATGTTACTGTGGCAGCTAGTGATACGAACTCCTCAGGTCACCCTCTCTCACGCTAGGAAAACTTCTCAAGACATGCATTGTGGAGGAGCTGGTCAGAACACCAGAAGGTAAGCTATACTGACAGATCGGAAGCAGAGCTACAGACAGTCCCTCTGACCAGCACTCACATCATTACACATGTGTGAGGTAGGAAATATAGTCGTCCAACATGAAGATTTATGCCCTCCATGTGCTGTGTGCACGCGGTGGACATTTTGTTGTTGTGCGTCATGAAGAACATCTGCAGCGTCTGCAACAAGTTATGGAAGAACATTCAGGGTTAACTTTCACTTCTGAACTCAGCATTATGAATGGTAGGATTCCCTCTCTGGTACTTCAGTCCCATAATGGCCAATACACCACCAGTGTCTATAAAAAGCCCACTTAGGGGAGTGCATGACTGCAGTTAGTGAGGTCCCCAGCCATACATAATGGATGTAGGCAAACCATACTTGCACGCAGGATTAGTTCATCGTAAACACTTTTCACTTTTCAAATATCAAAGAGTAAACAACTACTTATAAATAATGTAGAGCCAAACAAAGACGTTAACTATAAACTTCATAATTTGTAATCAGTCACAAACTACATAATCACAGGCCCATTCGAACAAAATAATTAACGTGTTTTTCAGAAACCAAATGTCAAATGCATTTAGAGATGAACTTGGTATGCATTATATTACCAGGAACGCTGTACACTGCAGCAATCCAAATGATAAACTTAGTCTTGTAATCCACCACAATAGCCTCAGTGTGAGTAACTACATGATGAAAGATAATATGACTCAAGACAAAATCCTCTGAAGCCCACCAGTATAGTTAGTCTATAGCTATATCTGACTGTCCTCACGAAGGCTGTGAACTTCGTTGTAATAGCTATATTGGATTGACCTCCACCTGCAGGATGGTGGACTCAAACGCCACATGGGAAAGGACGACACAAAAATTCTTAAATAACGCAGCAGCAAATGATGACTAACTAAAGTTAGTTTTTTGATCATCAAAGAATTTTGTCCCCTACTGAACACCCAGCAAACCGGTCAAGTCTGATGCTTAAGATTATCATTAGTCCGCTCCGGCCACCAGAGAGCACCACGTGGAAGGTTCTCTGAGACAGGCAGCCACACATGTGAGCTCCGACCACCAGCAACACCCAGTCCCCTCCCACCATCGTGCAGTTTACAGATGTCTCCAGAATATTAGTTTTCCTCTCTGGGCATATATCATATACACTGTTCTCAGGATTTTGTTAGATTCACTTCAATAAGTTTGTTACATTCAGTTCTATAAGTCTGTTAGATTCAGTTCTATAAGTCTGTAAGCTCTGAAAGTACAGTAAAAATGACAACAGAAAATCTGTATTTACAGCTCTCTCATAATCAACAAACAGGTGTTAGCAAAGTAAAACAAAGCCAACAAGAAATTCATTTAATGTTGATTATTATAAGGTCATTAATGTAACGTATTTGAACAAAATATGATATATATATATATATATATATATATATATATATATATATATATATATATATATATATATATATATATATATATATATATATATATATATATATATGTATATATATATATTTTTCATCCCTGGGGATATGGGAGAAAGAATACTTCCCACGTATTCCCTGCATGTCGTAAAAGGCGACTTAAAGGGAAAGGAGCGGGTGGCTGGAAATCCTCCCCTCTCATTTTTGATTTTCCAAAGAAAGGAACAGAGAAGGGCGCCAAGTGGGGATTTCCCTCAAAGGCTCAGTTCCCTGTTCCTAAAGCTACCTCACTAACGCGGGAAATGGCGAATAGTAAGAAAAAAAAGTATATATATATATATATATATATATATATATATATATATATATATATATATATATATATATATATAGCGCCCTTCACTGAAGTACCTATTTGCTCCCTTGTCTTACGCACTTCTTACGCACGTCTTACGCATCTTTTTATTCTCCCTAAGATTTAATGATACTCTCGCACCCCAACTCTTATTTGCCCTCTTTTTCACCTCTTGCACCTTTCTCTTGACCTTCTAACTCTTTCTTTTATACATCTCCCACTCAATTGCATTTTTTCCCTGCAAAAATCATCCAAATCCCTCTCTCTTCTCTTTCACTAATAATCTTACTTCTTCATCCCACCACTCACTACCCTTTCTAATCAACCCACCTCCCACGCTTCTCATGCCACAAGCATCTTTTGCGCACTCCATCACTGATTCCCTAAATACATCCCATTCCTCCCCCACTCCCCTTACTTCCATTGTTCTCACCTTTTTCCATTGTATACTCAGTCTCTCCTGGTACTTCCTCACACAAGTCTCCTTCCCAAGCACACTTACTCTCACCACCCTCTTCACCCCAACATTCACTCTTCTTTTCTGAAAACCCATACAAATCTTCACCTTAGCCTCCACAAGATAATGATCAGACATCCCTCCAGTTGCACCTCACAGCACATTAACATCCAAAAGTCTCTCTTTCGCGCGCCCGTCAATTAACACGTAATCCAATAACGCTCTCTGGCCATCTCTCCTACTTACATACGCATACTTATGTATATCTCGCTTTTTAAACCAGGTATTCCCAATCACCAGTCCTTTTTCAACACATAAATCTACAAGCTCTTCACCATTTCCATTAACAACACTGAACACCCCATGTATACCAATTATTCCCTCAACTGCCACATTACTCACCTTTGCACTCAAATCACCCATCACTATAACCCGGTCTCGTGCATCAAAACCACTAACACACTCATTCAGCTGCTCCCAAAACACTTGCCTCTCATGATCTTTCTTCTCATGCCCAGGTGCATATGCACCAATAATCACCCATCTCTCTCTATCAACTTTCAGTTTTACCCATATTAATCGAGAATCTACTTTCTTACATTCTATCACATACTCCCACAACTCCTGTATCAGGAGTACTGCTACTCCTTCCCTTGCTCTTTTCCTCTCACTAACCCCTGATTTTACTCACAAGACATTCCCAAACCACTCTTCCCCTTTACCCTTGAGCTTCGTTTCACTCTGAGCCAAAAAATCCAGGTTCCTTTCCTCAAACATACCACCTATCTCTCCTTTTTTCACATCTTGGTTACATCCACACACATTTAGACACCCCAGTCTGAGTCTACGAGGAGGATGAGCACTCCCCGCGTGACTCCTTCTGTTTCCCATTTTTAGAAAGTTAGAATACAAGAGGGGAGGATTTCTGGCCCCCGCTCCCGTCCCCTCTAGTCGCCTTCTACGACACGTGAAGAAAGTGTGTGAAGTATTCTTTCACCCCTATCCCTAGGGATAATATATATACATATATACACACATACACACGCATACACACACACACACACACACACACATATATATATTTATATATATATATATATATATATATATATATATATATATATATATATATATATATATATATTTTTTTTTTTTTTTTTGCTTTGTCGCTGTCTCCCGCGTTTCCGAGGTAGCGCAAGGAAACAGACGAAAGAAATGGCCCAACCCACCCCCATACACATGTATATACATACGTCCACACACGCAAATATACATACCTACACAGCTTTCCATGGTTTACCCCAGACGCTTCACATGCCTTGATTCAATCCACTGCCAGCACGTCAACCCCGGTATACCACATCGCTCCAAATCACTCGATTCCTTGCCCTCCTTTCACCCTCCTGCATGTTCAGACCCCGATCACTCAAAATCTTTTTCACTCCATCTTTCCACCTCCAATTTGGTCTCCCTCTTCTCCTCGTTCCCTCCACCCCCGACACATATATTCTCTTGGTCAATCTTTCCTCACTCATTCTCTCCATGTGCCCGAACCATTTCAAAACACCCTCTTCTGCTCCCTCAACCACGCTCTTTTTATTTCCACACATCTCTTTTCCCCTTACGTTACTTACTCGATCAAACCACCTCACACCACATATTGTCCTCAAACATCTCATTTCCAGCACATCCATCCTCCTGCGCACAACTCTATCCATAGCCCACGCCTCGCAACCATACAACATTGTTGGAACCACTATTCCTTCAAACATACCCATTTTTGCTTTCCGAGATAATGTTCTCGACTTCCACACATTCTTCAAGGCTCCCAGAATTTTCGCCCCCTCCCCCACCCTATGATCCACTTCCGCTTCCATGGTTCCATCCGCTGCCAGATCCACTCCCAGATATCTAAAACACTTCACTTCCTCCAGTTTTTCTCCATTCAAACTCACCTCCCAATTGACTTGACCCTCAACCCTACTGTACCTAATAACCTTGCTCTTATTCACATTTACTCTTAACTTTCTTCTTTCACACACTTTACCAAACTCAGTCACCAGCTTCTGCAGTTTCTCACATGAATCAGCCACCAGCGCTGTATCATCAGCGAACAACAACTGACTCACTTCCCAAGCTCTCTCATCCCCAACAGACTACATACTTGCCCCTCTTTCCAAAACTCTTGCATTCACCTCCCTAACAACCCCATCCATAAACAAATTAAACAACCATGGAGACATCACACATCCCTGCCGCAAACCTACATTCACTGAGAACCAATCACTTTCCTCTCTTCCTACACGTACACATTTTTGTTTTCTTTTTTTTTTTTGCTTTGTCGCTGTCTCCCGCGTTTGTGAGGTAGCGCAAGGAAACAGACGAAAGAAATGGCCCAACCCACCCCCATACACATGCCTTGATTTAATCCACTGACAGCACGTCAACCCCGGTATACCACATCGCTCCAATTCACTCTATTCTTTGCCCTCCTTTCACCCTCCTGCATGTTCAGGCCCCGATCACACAAAATCTTTTTCATTCCATCTTTCCACCTCCAATTTGGTCTCCCTCTTCTCCTCTTTCCCTCCACCTCCGACACATATATCCTCTTGGTGAATCTTTCCTTACTCATTCTCTCCATGTGACCAAACCATTTCAAAACACCCTCTTCTGCTCTCTCAACCACGCTCTTTTTATTTCCACACATCTCTCTTACCCTTACGTTACTTACTCGATCAAACCACCTCACACCACACATTGTCCTCAAACATCTCATTTCCAGCACATCCATCCTCCTGCGCACAACTCTATCCATAGCCCGTGCCTCGCAACCATACAACATTGTTGGAACCACTATTCCTTCAAACATACCCATTTTTGCTTTCCGAGATAATGTTCTCGACTTCCACACATTCTTCAAGGCTCCTAGAATTGTCGCCCCCTCCCCCACCCTATGATCCACTTCCGCTTCCATGATTCCATCCGCTGCCAGATCCACTCCCAGATATCTAAAACACTTCACTTCCTCCAGTTTTTCTCCATTCAAACTCACCTCCCAATTGAATTGACCTTCATCCCTACTGTACCTAATAACCTTGCTCTTATTCACATTTACTCTTAACTTTCTTCTTTCACACACTTTACCAAACTCAGTCACCAGCTTCTGCAGTTTCTCACATGAATCAGCCACCAGCGCTGTATCATCAGCGAACAACAACTGACTCACTTCCCAAGCTCTCTCATCCCCAACAGACTTCATACTTGCCCCTCTTTCCAAAACTCTTGCATTCACCTCCCTAACAACCCCATCAAGAAACAAATTAAACAACCATGGAGATATCACACACCCCTGCCGCAAACCTACATTCACTGAGAACCAATCACTTTCCTCTCTTCCTACACGTACACATGCCTTACATCCTCGATAAAAACTTTTCACTGCTTCTAACAACTTTCCTCCCACACCATATATTTTTAATACCTTCCACAGAGCATCTCTATCAACTCTATCATATGCCTTCTCCAGATCCATAAATGCTACATACAAATCCATTTGCTTTTCTAAGTATTTCTCACATACATTCTTCAAAGCAAACACCTGATCCACACATCCTCTACCACTTCTGAAACCACACTGCTCTTCCCCAATCTGGTGCTCTGTACATGCCTTCACCCTCTCAATCAATACTCTCCCATATAATTTGCCAGGAATACTCAACAAACTTATACCTCTGTAATTTGAGCACTCACTCTTATCCCCTTTGCCTTTGTACAATGGCACTATGCACGCATTCCGCCAATCCTCAGGCACCTCACCATGAGTCATACATACATTAAATAACCTTATCAACCAGTCAACAATACCGTCACCCCCTTTTTTAATAAATTCCACTGCAATACCATCCAAACCTGCTGCCTTGCCGGCTTTCATCTTCCACAAAGCTTTTACTACCTCTTCTCTGTTTACCAACTCATTTTCCCTAACCCTCGCACTTTGCACACCACCTCGACCAAAACACCCTATATCTGCCACTCTATCATCAAACACATTCAACAAACCTTCAAAATACTCACTCCATCTCCTTCTCACAGCACCACTACTTGTTATCACCTCCCCATTTGCGCCCTTCACTGAAGTTCCCATTTGCTCCCTTGTCTTACGCACTTTATTTACCTCATTCCAGAACATCTTTTTATTCTCCCTAAAATTTAATGATACTCTCTCACCCCAACTCTCATTTGCCCTTTTTTTCACCTCTTGCACCTTTCCCTTGACCTACTGTCTCTTTCTTTTATACGTCTCCCACTGAATTTCATTTTTTCCCTGCAAAAATCGTCCAAATGCCTCTCTCTTCTCTTTCACTAATACTCTTACTTCTTCATCCCACCACTCACTACCCTTTCTAATCAACCCACCTCCCACTCTTCTCATGCCACAAGCATCTTTTGCGCAATCCATCACTGATTCCCTAAATACATCCCATTCCTCCCCCACTCCCCTTACTTCCATTGTTCTCACCTTTTTCCATTCTGTACTCAGTCTCTCCTGGTACTTCCTTACACAAGTCTCCTTCCCAAGCTCACTTACTCTCACCACCCTCTTCATCCCAACATTCACTCTTCTTTTCTGAAAACCCATACAAATCTTCACCTTAGCCTCCACAAGATAATGATCAGACATCCTTCCAGTTGCACCTCTCAGCACATTAACATCCAAAAGTCTCTCTTTCGCGCGCCTGTCAATTATCACGTAATCCAATAACGCTCTCTGGCCATCTCTCCTTCTTACATAGGTATACTTATGTATATATGCCTTACATATATATATATATATATATATATATATATATATATATATATATATATATATATATATATATATATATATATATATATATATATATATATATCCCGCGGGATAGGGGAGAAAGAATACTTCCCACATATTCCCTGCGTATCGTAGAAGGAGACTAAATGGGAAGGGAGCGGAGCGCTGGAAATCCTTCCCTCTGTTTTTTTTTTTTTCTAATTTTCCAAAGGAAGGAACACAGAAGGGGGCCAGGTGAGGATATTCCCTTAAGGTTCCAGTCCTCTGTGCTTGACGCTACCTCGCTAACGCGGGAAATAGCGAACAGTATGATAGAAAAAGAAGGAGTTTGGTAAAGTGTGTGGAAGAAGAAAGTTAAGAGTAAATGTGAATAAGAGCAAGGTTATTAGGTACAGGAGGGTGTAGGGTCAAGTCAATTGGGAGGTGAGTTTGAATGGAGAAAAACTGGAGGAAGTGAAGTGTTTTAGATATCTGGGAGTGGATCTGTCAGCGGATGGAACCATGGAAGCGGAAGTGGATCATAGGGTGGGGGAGGGGGCGAAAATTTTGGGAGCCTTGAAAAATGTGTGGAAGTCGAGAACATTATCCCGGAAAGCAAAAATGGGTATGTTTGAAGGAATAGTGGTTCCAACAATGTTGTATGGTTGCGAGGCGTGGGCTATGGATAGAGTTGTGCGCAGGAGGATGGATGTGCTGGAAATGAGGTGTTTGAGGACAATGTGTGGTGTGAGGTGGTTTGATCGAGTAAGTAACGTAAGGGTAAGAGAGATGTGTGGAAATAAAAAGAGCGTAGTTGAGAGAGCAGAAGAGGGTGTTTTGAAGTGGTTTGGGCACATGGAGAGAATGAGTGAGGAAAGATTGACCAAGAGGATATATGTGTCGGAGGTGGAGGGAACGAGGAGAAGAGGGAGACCAAATTGGAGGTGGAAAGATGGAGTGAAAAGGATTTTGTGTGATCGGGGCCTGAACATGCAGGAGGGTGAAAGGAGGGCAAGGAATAGAGTGAATTGGAGCGATGTGGTATACAGGGGTTGACGTGCTGTCAGTGGATTGAATCAAGGCATGTGAAGCGTCCGGGGTAAACCATGGAAAGCTGTGTAGGTATGTATATTTGCGTGTGTGGACGTGTGTATGTACATGTGTATGGGGGGGGTTGGGCCATTTCTTTCGTCTGTTTCCTTGCGCTACCTCGCAAACGCGGGAGACAGCGACGAGGTATAAAAAAAAAAAAAAAAAAAAAAAAATATATATATATATATATATATATATATATATATATATATATATATATATATATATATATATATATATATATATATATATATATATATATATATATATATATATATATATATATATTTATTTATTTATTTATCTGTTTATTTTGCTTTGTCGCTGTCTCCCACATTAGCGAGATAGCGCAAGGACACAGACTAAAGATTGCCCCAACCCACCCACATACACATGTATATACATACACGTCCTCACAGTCAAATATACATGCCTATTAATCTCAGTGTACACATATATATACACACACAGACATATACATATATACACATGTACATAATTCATACTGTCTGCACTTATTTATTTCATCGCCACCTCGCCACACATGGAATAACAACCCCCTCCCCCCTTATGTGTGCGAGTTAGCGCTAGGAAATGGCAACAAAGGCCCCATTCGTTCACACTCAGTCTCTAGCTGTCATATGATAATGCACCGATACCACAGCTCCCTTTCCATATCCAGGCCCCAAAGAACTTTCCATGGTTTACCCCAGACGCTTCACATGCACTGGTTGAGTCCATTGACAGCACGTCAACCCCGGTATACCACATCGTTCCAATTCACTCTATTCCTTGAACGCCCTTCACCCTCCTGCATGTTCAGGCCCCGATTACTCAAAATCTATTTCACTCCATCTTTCCACATCCAATTTGGTCTCCCATTTCTACTCGTTCCCTCCACCTCTCACACATATATCCTATTGATCAATCTTTCCTCACTCATTCTCTCCATATGATCAAACCATTTCAAAACACGAGCTTCTGCTCTCTCAACCACACTCTTTTTATTTCCACACATCTCTCTTACCTTTACATTACTTACTCAATCAAACCACCTCACACCACACATTGTCCTCAGACATCTCATTTCCAGCATATCCACCCTCCTGCACACAACTCTATCCATAGCCCACGCCTCGCAACCATACAACATTGTTGGAAACACTATTCCTTCAAACATACCCATTTTTGCTTTCCGAGATAATGTTCTCGAATTCTAAACATTCTTCAAGGCTCGCAGAATTTTCGCCCCCTCCCCCACCCTATGATTCACTTCCGCTTCCATGGTTCCATCCACTGCCAGATCCACTCCCAGATATCTAAAACACTTTACTTCCTCAAGTTTTTCTCCATTTAAACTTACCTCCCAATTGACTTGATCCTCTACCCTACTGTACCTAATAACCTTGCTCTTATTCAAATTTACTCTTAACCTTCTTCCTTCACACACTTTACCAAACTCAATCACCAGCTTCTGCAGTTTCTCACATGAATCAGCCACCAGCTGTATCATCAGCGAACAACAGATGACTCACTTCCCAAGCTCTCTCATCCACAACAAACTTCATACTTGCCCCTTTTTCCAATACTCTTGCAATCACCTCCCTAACAACCCCATCCATAAACAAATTAAACAACCATGGAGACATCACACACCCCTACCACAAACCTACATTCACTGAGAGCCAATCACTTTCCTCTCTTCCTACACGTACACATGCCTTACGTCATCGATAAAAACTTTTCACTGCTTCTAACAACTTGCCTCCCTCACCAAATATTCTCAATACCTTCCACACAGCATCTCTGTCAACTCTATCGTATGCCTTTTCCAGATCCATAAATGCTACATACAAATCCATTAGCTTTTCTAAGTATTTCTCATAAACATTCTTCAAAGCAAACACCTGATCCACATATCCTTTACCACTTCTGAAATCACACTGCTCTTCCCCAATCTGATGCTCTGTACATTCCTTCACCCTCTCAATCAATACCCTCCCATATAATTTACCAGGAATACTCAACAAATTTATACCTCTGTAATTTGAGCACTCACTCTTATCCCCTTTGCCTTTGTACAATGGCACTGTGCAGGCATTCCGCCAATCGTCAGGCACCTCACCATGAATCATACATACATCAAATAACCTTAACAACCAGTCAACATCTTTTTTAATAAATTCCACTGCAATACCATCCGAACCTGCTGTCTTGCTGGCTTTCATCCTCCGCAAAGCTTTTACTACCTCTTCTCTGTTCACCTAATCATTTTCCCTAACCCTCTCACTTTGCCCACCATCTTGACGAAAACACCCAATACATGCCACTCTATCATCAAAAACATTCAACAAACCTTCAAAATACTCACTTCATCTCCTTCTCACATCACCACTACTTGTTATCACCTCCCCATTAGCCCCCTTCACTGAAGTTCCCATTTGCTCCCTTGTCTTACGCACTTTATTTACCTCCTTCCAAAACATCTTTTTTTTTCTTCCTAAAATCTAATGATACTCTCTCACCCCAACTCTCATTTGCCCTCTTTTTCACCTCTTGCACCTTTCCCTTGACCTCCTGTCTCTTTCTTTTATACATCTCCCACTCAATTGCATTTTTTCCATGCAAAAATCGTCCAAATGCCTCTCTCTTCTCTTTCACTAATAATCTTACTTCATCATCCCACCGCTCACTACCCTTTCTAATCAACCTACCTCCCACTCTTCTCATGCCACAAGCATCTTTTGCACAAGCCATCACTACTTCCCTAAATACATGCCATTCCTCACCCACTCCCCTTACCTCCTTTGTTCTCACCTTTTTCCATTCTGTACTCAGTCTCTCCTGGTACTTCCTCACACAAGTCTCCTTTCCAAGCTCACTTACTCTCACCACTCTCTTCACCCCAACATTCTGTCTTCTTTTTTGAAAACCCTTACAAATCTTCACCTTCGCCTCCACAAGATAATGACCAGACATCCCTCCAGTTGCAACTCTCAGCATATTAACATCCAAAAGTCTCTCTTTCGCACGCCTATCAATTAACACGTAATCCAATAACGCTCTCTGGCCATCTCTCCTACTTATATACGTATACTTATATATATCTCGCTTTTTAAACCAGTTATTCCCAATCACCAGTCCTTTTTCAGCACATAAATCTACAAGCTCTTCACCATTTCCATTTACAACAATGAACACCCCATGTATAACAATCATTCCCTCAACTGCCAAATTACTCACCTTTGCATTCAAATCACCCATCACCATAACCCGGTCTTGTGCATCAAAACCACTAACACACTCATTCAGCTGCTCCCAAAACACTTGCCTCTCATGATCTTTCTTCTCATGCCCAGGTGCATATGCACCAATAATCACCCATCTCTCTCCATCAACTTTCAGTTTTACCCAAATTAATTTGGAATTTACTTTCTTACACTCTATTACATACTCCAACAACTCCTGTTTCAGGAATAGTGCTACTCCTACCCTTGCTCTTATCGACTCACTAACCCCTGACTTTACTCCTAAGATATTCCCAAACCACTATTCCCCTTTACCCTTGAGCTTCGTTTCACTCAGAACCAAAACATCCAAGTTCCTTTCCTGAAACATACTACAGTTGTTGTTCGCTGATGATACAGCGCTGGCGAGTGATTCATGTGAGAAACTGCAGAAGCTGTTGACTGAGTTTGGTAAAGTGTGTGAAAGAAGAAAGTTGAGAGTAAATGTGAATAAGAACAAGGTTATTAGGTACAGTATGGTTGAGGGTCGAGTCAACTGGGAGGTAAGTTTGAATGGAGAAAAACTGGAGGAAGTAAAGAGTTTTAGATAACTGGGAGTGGATCTGTCAGCGGATGGAACCATGGAAGCGGAAGTGAATCATAGGGTAGGGGAAGGGGCGATAATTCTGGGAACCTTGAAGAATGTGTGGAAGTCGAGAATATTTGCTCGGAAAGCAAATATGGGTATGTTTGAAGGAATAGTTGTTCCAACAATGTTGTATGGTTGCGAGGCGTGGGCTATGGATAGAGTTGTGCGCAGGAGGGTGGATATGCTGGAAATGAGATGTTTGAGGACAATATGTGGTGTGAGGTGGTTTCATCGAGTAAGTAATAAGTAATAGGATTAGGGTAAGTAATAGGACAAGAGAGTAAGTAATAAGAGAGATGTGTGGTAATAAAAAGAGTTTGGTTGAGAGAGCAGAAGAGGGTGTTTTGAAATGGTTTGGTCACATGGAGAGAATGAGTGAGGAAAGATTGACCAAGAGGATATATGTGTCAGAGGTGGAGGGAACGAGGAGAAGTGGGAGACCAAATTGGAGGTGGAAAGATGGAGTGAAATAGATTTTGAGTGATCGGGGCCTGAACATGCAGGAGGGTGAAAGGCGTGCAAGGAATAGAGTGAATTGGAACGATGTGCTACACCCGGGTCGACATGCTGTGAATGGATTGAACCAGGGCATGTGAAGCGTTTGGGTAAACCATGGAAAGTTCTGTGGGGCCTGGATGTGGAAAGGGAGCTGTGGTTTCGGTGCATTATTACATGACAGCTAGAGACTGAGTGTGAACGAGTGGGGCCTTTGTTGTCTTTTCCTAGCGCTACCTCGCACACATGAGGGGGAGGGGGTTGTTATTTCATGTGTGGCGAGGTGGCGATGGGAATGAATAAAGGCAGACAGTATGAATTATGTGCATGTGTATATATATATATATATATATATATATATATATATATATATATATATATATATATATATATATATATATATATATATATATATATATATATATATATATATATATTTATATATATTCATATATATATGTGTATACCTTGAGATGTATAGGTACGTATATTTGCGTGTTCGGACGTGCATGTATATACATGTGCATGTGGGTGGGTTGGGCCGTTCTTTCGTCTGTTTCCTTGCACTACCTCGCTAACGCGGGAGACAGCGACAAAGCAAAATAAATAAATGAATAGGCAAATATATATATATTTGCTTATTCCGTGGTTTAGCTCAGAAACTTCACATGCCCTGGTTCATTCCATTTACAGCACGTCGACCCCGCTATACCACATCTTTCCAATTCACTCCATTCCTTGCATGCCTTTCATCCTCCTGCATGTTCAGGTCCCGATAGCACAAAATCTTTTTCACTCCATCCTTCCACCTCTAATTTGATCTCCCAATCTCCTTCACTTCTGACACATATATCCTCTTTGTCAATCTTTCCTCACTGATTCTCTCCATGTGACTAAACCATTTCAGTACACCCTCTTCTGCTCTCTCAACCACACTCATCTTATTACCACATATGTCTCTCTCCCTCATAATACTAACTCGATCAAACAACCGCACACTACATATTGTCCTCAAACATCTCATTTCCAACACATCCACTCTCTTCCCCACAACTCTATCTATAGCCCATGCCTCACAACCATATAACATTGTTGGAACCACTATTCCTTCAAACATATTCAATTTTGCTCTCAGCGATAACGTTCTCGCCTTCCAAACATTCTTCAACGCTCCAAGAACCTTTGCCCCCTCCTCCACCCTGTCACTTACTTCCGCTTCCATGGTTCCATCCACTGACAAATCTACTTACAGATGTCTAAAACACTTCAAGTCCTGCAGTTTCTCTCCATTCAAACTTACTATCAAGTCTACTTGTACGTCAACCCTACTGAAGGTAATAGCCTTTCTCTTATTCACATTTACTCTCAGCTTTCTTCTTTCACACACTTTACCAAACTCTGTCAACATCTCTGCAACTTGTCAACGAATCAGCCACCAGAGCTGTATCATCAGCGAACAACAGCTAACTCACTTCCCAAGCAGTCTCATCTACAACAGACTGCATACTTGCCCCTTTCTGCAAGACTTTTGCATTCACCTCCCTAACAATCCCATCCACAAACAAATTAAACGACCATGGAGACATCACGCATCCTTGCCGCAAACCGACATTAACTGGGAACTAATCATTCTCCTCCCTTCCTACTCTTACACATACCTTACATCATCGACAAAAACTTTTCTCTGCTTCCAGCAACTTACCTCCCACACTGTAAACTCTCAATACCTTCCACAGAGCGTCTCTGTCAACCGTATCATATCCCTTCTATAGATCCATAAATGCTAAATACAAATCCATTTTCTTTCCTAAGTGTTTCTCACAAACATTCTTCAAAGCAAACACCTGATTCACACATTCTCTGCCACTTCTGAAACCATAGTGCTCTTAATCAGTCTGATGCTCTGTACATGCCTTCACCCTCTAAATCAATACCCTCCCTTATGATTTCCCAGGAATATTCAACAAACTTATACCTCTGTAATTTAAGCACTCACCTTTATCCCTTTTGTCTTTGTACAATGGCACTATGCATGCATTCCACTAATCCCAAGGCACCTCACCATGAGCCATACATGCATTGATATATCATCACCAACCAGTCAACAGCACAGCCATCCCCTTTTTCAATAAATTCCATAGCAATACCTTCAAAACCCGCCGCCTTGCCGGCTTTCATCTTCCGCAAAGATTTCACTACCTCTTCTCTGTTTACCAAATCATTCTCCTTGCCCCTCTCACTTCGCACATTATCTCGACCAAAGCACCGTATATCTGCCACGCTATTATCAAACACATTCAACAAACCTTCAAAATACTCAATCTCCCTCTCACTTCAACACTACTTTTTATCACCTCCCCATTTGCCACCTTCACTGATGTTCCCATTGGTTCTCTAGCCTTACACACTTTATTCACCTTCTTTCAAAACAACTTTTATTCTCCATAGAATTTAATGATACTCAATCACCCCCTCTCATTTGCCCTCTTTTTCACCTCCTGCACCATTCTCTTGACCTCTTGTCTCTTTCTTTTATACATCTCCCAGTCATTTGCAGTTTCCCTGCAAAGATCGTCCAAATGCCTCTCTCTTTTCTTTCACTAATAATCTTACTTCTTCATCCTACCGCCCACTACCCTTTCTAATCTTCCTATCTCCCACCTTTCTCATGCCACAAGCATCTTTTGCACAAACCATCACTGCTTCCCTAAATGCCTCACATTCCTCCCCGACTCCCAATGCGTCATTTGCTCTCACCTTTTTCCATTCAGCGCTCAATCTCTCCTGGTACTTACTCACACAAGTCTCCCACCTTTCTCATGGCATAAGCATCTTTTTCACAAACCATCACTGCTTCCATAAATGCCTCACATTCCTCCCCGACTCCCCTTATGTCATTTGCTCTCACCTTTTTCCATTCAGCGCTCAATTTCTCCTGGTCCTTACTCACACAAGTCTCCTTTCCAAGCTCATTTACTCTCACCACTCTCTTCTCCACAACATTGTCTTGTTTTCTGAAAACCTCTACATATCTTCACCTTCGCCTCCACAAGATAATGATCAGACATCCCTCCAGTTTCCCTTCTCAGCAAATTAACATCCAAAAGTCCTTCTTTCACGCGCCTTTCAATTAACACATAATCCAATAACTCTCTCTGGCCATCTCTCCTACTTATATACGTATACTTATGTATATCTCTCTTTTTAAACCAGGTAATCCTAATCACCAGTCCTTTCTCAGCACACAAATCTACAAGCTCTTCACCATTTTCGTTACAACACTGAACTCCCCATGTACTCCAATTATACCCTCCACTGCCACATTACTCACCTTTGCATTCAAATCACCCATCACTATAGCCCGGTCTCGTGCATCAAAGCTGCTAACACACTCCCTCAGATGCTCCCAAAACACTTGCCTCTCATGATCTTTCTTCTGATGACCAGGTGCATAGTCACCACTAATCACCCATCTCTCTCCATTCACTTTCAGTTTTACGCATATCAATCTAGGGTTTACTTTCTTACACTCTATGACGTATTCCCTCAACTCATGCTTCAGGAGTAGTGCTACTCCTTCCTTAGCTCTTGTCCTCTCACCAACCCCTGATTTTACTTCCAATACATTCCCACACCACTCTTCCCCTTTACCCTCGAGCTTCGTTTCACTGAGAGCCAAAACATCCACGTTCCTATCCTCAAACATACTACCTATCTCTCCATTTTTCTCATCTTGGTTACGTCCACACACATTTAGACACCCCAATCTGAGCCTTAGAGGAGGATGAGCACTACCCCCGTGATTCCTTCTGATTCCCCTTTTACAAAGTTAAAATACAAGGAGGGTAGGGTTTCTATGAGTCCATGGGGAAAGTGAAACACGATAAGTTCCCATGTGTACTTTCATGGAATAATCACATTATCAGGGGAGACACAAGAGAGAAACATAACACTCAGTTGACATACAACGAGGAGACGTAGCTATAGCTAAGACACCTTTTGGTATACATGCGATTGTCCAAGACAAACAATGAATGTATCATATACTTGTTATGTGGACAAGAAGGTGAATTGTTCAATAATTCTATTAGCAATAAACTTATCCAATTTATATAGATCTTCACTAATATTAAGATTATAATTTTTTATTTATTTAGTAATAGAAGATTTAATGATGTTTCTCATGGTACTGGAGTTTGAGTTAATAACTGAGATGGTATTACTCCAGCCAGTGCAATGTCATAGTTTTTAAAGTAATTAAACAAGGCATTTGATTCTTGTCCCGTTCTTATACTATATTTATGTTGCTTAAGTCTAACAGAAAGATCCTCACAAGTCTGACCAACATAAACTTATCACAATTTCTTCAGAGCACTTTATAGATGAGTTCCTGATTAAGGTATTCTTTATAGTATTATTGTTGCTGACGGCAACATTTATATTAAATGATTAAAGCAACATGGGAAGTAAAGTAGAATTATTATCAAAAGGGAGAACTAAAAGATTCTTGGTGTCAATGGGAGGTTTGGGCGCAACTCTATAAAATGATTTCTTTGCTAACTTAAGGAATTCATTAATGAAAGATCCAGGGTATTTTAACTTTGATCCAATAGAATATATCTACTCAAACTCATCATCAAAATACACTGGACTGCAAATACGTAATGCCCTTAGGAACATAGATTGAAATGATGATCATTTAACTCTGTCATGTTGGGATGAGTAATGATGGATATATGAGCATACATTGGTAGGTTTTCTGTATATGCTAAACTTAATCTTGTTTCCTTGCCTATGGATCATGCAATCTAAAAATGGTAACATACCATTATTTTCGTATGCACAACGCGGAGGTATATGAATATGATCATAGCCTAGCGGTAGCGCTCCTGCCTGTTATGCAGGGGTCCCAGGCTCGATCCTGGCTGTTCGAGGTTTGTATGTTCTATGAAGGTGCGCGTTCATACGCACTTTGTTCATATTCATATACCTCCGCGTTTTACAGTTAGGTTCGGTAAAATGCTATCTGCTGGCTCTGTGAACCTGATGTGAAATGACCGGTGTAGACCCCGTTCCTCACCAACGTGAGACGAAGGGTATTCGAGTACATAGTATTCGAACAGGTATTTCCCTATTAAGGGCGCTTATAGCTTAGCGGTAGCGCTCCCGCCTGTTACGCACGGGTCCTGGATTCGATCCTGGCTGTTAGAGGTTTGTATGATATATACATATATATATATTTATATATATATATATATATACATATGACACCTACACACCTCCAACAGCCAGGATCGAACCCGGGACCTCTGTGCAACAGGCGGGAATGCTACCGCTAGGCTATAGGCCTGGCTGATATATATAATATATTTTTTTTTTTTTTTTTTTTCATACTATTCGCCATTTCCCGCGATAGCGAGGTAGCGTTAAGAACAGAGGACTGGGCCTTTGAGGGAATACCCTCACCTGGCCCCCTTCTCTGTTCCTTCTTTTGAAAAAAAAAAAAAAAAAAAAAAAAAAAGGAGAGGGGAGGATTTCCAGCCCCCCGCTCCCTTCCCTTTTAGTCGCCTTCTACGACACGCAGGGAATACGTGGGAAGTATTCTTTCTCCCCTATCCCCAGGGATAATATAATATATATAATAACATATTTATGTATGTATATACATATATATGTTGTTCTGTCTCATATAGGATGAGTCCATACTTGCTCTACATATGGAGCTGTTTTGGCGATAATCAATGGCAGATTAAGGAGTCTCATTTACATACGTGGCTTTAGAATTGCTGAGATGTAGGCCAGATTTGATTCTCATATTGAGAGATTCCCTATCCTCAGCATCTTCGGACATCTCACGATAATCCTCCATCGGAAAATTTAGTCTGAAGGATGGAGAGCAGCTTTTGTATTTGCTCACAACCAGACTTCACAAAGTCGATACTCCAGCATGCACGGTCTACTGCACTGGCGGCCCTCAGCACACCACTGCATTACACTAGTCAAAGTATTTTTCTCGTTGTCTTGACACGTTGTGGTTGGAATACTTATTGATCAGAACAAGTTCTCTGGTGATAAGTTAATTCCTTAACTCGACATATCTGAACAGTGACATTTATTTTGTATAAGCTGTTTTGACTTTGAATTTTTCTAAGTTTTGCATATGGTACTAGATGTGCCATAGAACATTCTCTAATAGTATTGTTGCCTATTCCTCACTTACACAAGTACTTAGCAAAACATAGTATTAACTCATACCATTTACTTTCCTGCTATATATGTAATTTCCCAGTTCTTCTTAAAAAAAGAAACATTTTTTTCATATTTTATTTCTTATATCTATTTCTTATATCTATTTCTTATATCATTTCTTTTCTTTCACATTTGTTCCTCGCTATAATTTCTATTCCTAGATATGAGATGAAGGAGAAGGACAACGTTCCCTCATGTCCTGTATCATCTGCCCAGCCGCCTCTGGACGGGGCACGCGGGCCACTTGCATACCAAGAGGACCTCGAGCGCGTTCTGTCCGGTCACTTATCACGACTTGTGTTATATATGGCGCTGTTGGCCTGGCGGTAAGGACTGGGTAAGACAGAGCTAAGTAAGGCTGAACGATGCTGTATGTGGGGCTTCGTCATACTCTGGTGTCGTGTAATACTGATGATGAGCAGTGCAGTCCCACCGCCCTACAGCGGCTCTCTCTGGTGATGTGGTTGTCATAAAGTGAGGTTATGAGTTACTGTGGGGTAACACAGTTACGTCATAAAGTGAGGTTATGAGCTACTGTGGGGTAACACAGTTACGTCATAAAGTGAGGTTATGAGTTACTGTAGGGTAACACAGTTACGTCATAAAGTGAGGTTATGAGTTACTGTGGGGTAACACAGTTACGTCATAAAGTGAGGTTATGAGTTACTGTGGGGTAACACAGTTACGTCATAAAGTGAGGTTATGAGCTACTGTGGGGTAACACAGTTACGTCATAAAGTGAGGTTATGAGCTACTGTGGGTTAATACAGTTGCGTCATAAAGTGAGGTTATGAGCTACTGTGGGGTAATACAGTTGCGTCATAAAGTGAGGTTATGAGCTACTGTAGGGTAATACAGTTGCGTCATAAAGTGAGGTTATGAGCTACTGTGGGGTAATACAGTTACGTCATAAAGTGAGGTTATGAGCTACTGTGGGGTAATACAGTTGCGTCATAAAGTGAGGTTATGAGCTACTGTGGGGTAATACAGTTGCGTCATAAAGTGAGGTTATGAGCTACTGTGGGGTAATACAGTTGCGTCATAAAGTGAGGTTATGAGCTACTGTGGGGTAACACAGTTACGTCATAAAGTGAGGTTATGAGCTACTGTGGGGTAATACAGTTACGTCATAAAGTGAGGTTATGAGTTACTGTGGGGTAATACAGTTACGTCATAAAGTGAGGTTATGAGCTACTGTGGGGTAATACAGTTACGTCATAAAGTGAGGTTAT
>NC_092271.1:1026910-1031910 GCF_036320965.1 Panulirus ornatus
CCTACATTCACTTAGAACCAATCACTTTCCTCTCTTCCTACACGTACACATGCCTTACATCCTCCATAAAAACTTTTCACTGCTTCTAACAACTTTCCTCCCACACCATATATTCTTAATACCTTCCACAGAGCATCTCTATCAACTCTATCATATGCCTTCTCAAGATCCATAAAAGCTACATACAAATCCATTTGCTTTTCTAAGTATTTCTCACATACATTCTTCAAAGCAAACACCTGATCCACACATCCTCTACCACTTCTGAAACCACACTGCTTTTCCCCAATCTGATGCTCTGTACATGCCTTCACCCTCTCAATCAATATCCTCCCATATAATTTACCAGGTATACTCAACAAACTTATACCTCTGTAATTTGAGCACTCACTCTTATCCCCTTTGCCTTTGTACAATGGCACTATGCACGCATTCCGCCAATCCTCAGGCACCTCACCATGAGTCATACATACATTAAATAACCTTACCAACCAGTCAACAATACAGTCACCCCCTTTTTTAATAAATTCCACTGCAATACCATCCAAACCTGCTGCCTTGCCGGCTTTCATCTTCCGCAAAGCTTTCACTACCTCTTCTCTGTTTACCAAATCATTTTCCCTAACCCTCTCACTTTGCACACCACCTCGACCAAAACACCCTATATCTGCCACTCTATCATCAAACACATTCAACAAACCTTCGAAATACTCACTCCATCTCCTTCTCACATCACCACTACTTGTTATCACCTCCCCATTTGCGCCCTTCACTAAAGTTCCCATTTGCTCCCTTGTCTTACGCACTTTATTTACCTCCTTCCAGAACATCTTTTTATTCTCCCTAAAATTTAATGATACTCTCTCACCCCAACTCTCATTTGCCCTTTTTTTCACCTCTTGCACCTTTCTCTTGACCTCCTGTCTCTTTCTTTTATATATATATATATATATATATATATATATATATATATATATATATATATATATATATATATATATATATATAATATATATATATATATATATATATATATATATATATATATATATATATATATATATATATATATATATATATATATATATATATATATATATATATATAAATATATATATATATATATATATATATATATATATATATATATCTTTTTTTTTTTTTTATACTTTGTCGCTGTCTCCCGCGTTTGCGAGGTAGCGCAAGGAAACAGACGAAAGAAATGGCCCAACCCCCCCCATACACATGTACATACACACGTCCACACACGCAAATATACATACCTACACAGCTTTCCATGGTTTACCCCGGACGCTTCACATGCCCTGATTCAATCCACTGACAGCACGTCAACCCCTGTATACCACATCGCTCCAATTCACTCTATTCCTTGCCCTCCTTTCACCCTCCTGCATGTTCAGGCCCCGATCACATAAAATCCTTTTCACTCCATCTTTCCACCTCCAATTTGGTCTCCCTCTTCTCCTCGTTCCCTCCACCTCCGACACATATATCCTCTTGGTCAATCATTCCTCACTCATTCTCTCCATGTGCCCAAACCATTTCAAAACACCCTCTTCTGCTCTCTCAACCACGCTCTTTTTATTTCCACACATCTCTCTTACCCTTACGTTACTTACTCGATCAAACCACCTCACTCCACACATTGTCCTCAAACATCTCATTTCCAGCACATCCATCCTCCTGCGCACAACTCTATCCATAGCCCACGCCTCGCAACCATACAACATTGTTGGAACTACTATTCCTTCAAACATACCCATTTTTGCTTTCCGGGATAATGTTCTCGACTTCCACACATTTTTCAAGGCTCCCAAAATTTTCGCCCCCTCCCCCACCCTATGATCCACTTCCGCTTCCATGGTTCCATCCGCTGACAGATCCACTCCCAGATATCTAAAACACTTCACTTCCTCCAGTTTTTCACCATTCAAACTCACCTCCCAGTTGACTTGACCCTCAACCCTACTGTACCTAATAACCTTGCTCTTATTCACATTTACTCTTAACTTTCTTTTATATATATATATATATATATATATATATATATATATATATATTTTCTTTTTCTTTCAAACTATTCGCCATTTCCCGCATTAGCGAGGTAGCGTTAAGAACAGAGGACTGGGCCTTTGAGGGAATACCCTCACCTGGCCCAATTCTCTGTTCCTTCTTTTTGAAAAAAAAAAAAAAGAAAAAAAAAAACCGAGATGGGAGGATTTCCAGCCCCCCGCTCCCTCCCCTTTTAGTCGCCTTCTACGACAAGCAGGGAATACGTGGGAAGTATTCTTAATCCCCTATCCCCAGGGATAATATATATATATATATATATATATATATATATATATATATATATATATATATATATATATATATATATATATTTTTTTTTTTTAAAACTATTCGCCATTTCCCGCATTAGCGAGGTAGCGCTAAGAACAGAGGACTGGGCCTTTTTTGGAATATCCTCACCTGGCCCCCCTCTGTTCCTTCTTTTGGAAAATTTAAAGAAAAAACGAGAGGGAAGGAATTCCAGCCCCCCGCTCCCTCCCCTTTTAGTCGCCTTCTACGACACGCAGGGAATACGTGGGAAGTATTCTTAAACCCCTATCCCCAGGGATAATATATATACATATATATATATATATATATATATATATATATATATATATATATATATATATATATATATATATATATATATATATATATATATATGTATACATATATATATATATATATATATATATATATATATATATATATATATATATATATATATATATTGAGTGCAATTGAGTGGGAGAAGTATAAAAGAAAGAGACAGGAGGTCAAGAGAAACGTGCAAGAGGTGAAAAAAAGGGCAAATGAGAATTGGGGTGAGAGACTATCAGTAAATTTTAGGGAGAATAAAAAGATGTTCTGGAAGGAGGTAAATAGGGTGCGTAAGACAAGGGAGCAAATGGGAACTTCAGTGAAGGGCGTAAATGGGGAGGTGATAACAAGTAGTGGTGAGGTGAGAAGGAGATGGAATGAGTATTTTGAAGGTTTGTTGAATGTGTCTGATGACAGAGTGGCAGATATAGGGTGTTTGGGTCGAGGTGGTGTGCAAAGTGAGAGGGTTAGGGAAAATGATTTGGTAAACAGAGAAGAGGTAGTAAAAGCTTTGCGGAAGATGAAAGCCGGCAAGGCAGCAGGTTTGGATGGTATTGCAGTGGAATTTATTAAAAAAGGGGGTGACTGTATTGTTGACTGGTTGGTAAGGTTATTTAATGTATGTATGACTCATGGTGAGGTGCCTGAGGATTGGCGGAATGCGTGCATAGTGCCATTGTACAAAGGCAAAGGGGAAAAGAGTGAGTGCTCAAATTACAGAGGTATAAGTTTGTTGAGTATTCCTGGTAAATTATATGGGAGGGTATTGATTGAGAGGGTGAAGGCATATACAGAGCATCAGATTGGGGAAGAGCAGTGTGGTTTCAGAAGTGGTAGAGGATGTGTGGATCAGGTGTTTGCTTTGAAGAATGTATGTGAGAAATACTTAGAAAAGCAAATGGATTTGTATGTAGCATTTATGGATCTGGAGAAGGCATATGATAGAGTTGATAGAGATGCTCTGTGGAAGGTGTTAAGAATATATGGTGTGGGAGGCAAGTTGTTAGAAGCAGTGAAAAGTTTTTATCGAGGATGTAAGGCATGTGTACGTGTAGGAAGAGAGGAAAGTGATTGGTTCTCAGTGAATGTAGGTTTGCGGCAGGGGTGTGTGATGTCTCCCTGGTTGTTTAATTTGTTTATGGATGGGGTTGTTAGGGAGGTAAATGCAAGAGTCTTGGAAAGAGGGGCAAGTATGAAGTCTGTTGGGGATGAGAGAGCTTGGGAAGTGAGTCAGTTGTTGTTCGCTGATGATACAGCGCTGGTGGCGGATTCATGTGAGAAACTGCAGAAGCTGGTGACGGAGTTTGGTAAAGTGTGTGGAAGAAGAAAGTTAAGAGTAAATGTGAATAAGAGCAAGGTTATTAGGTACAGTAGGGTTGAGGGTCAAGTCAATTGGGTGGTGAGTTTGAATGGTGAAAAACTGGAGGAAGTGAAGTGTTTTAGATATCTGGGAGTGGATCTGTCAGCGGATGGAACCATGGAAGCGGAAGTGGATCATAGGGTGGGGGAGGGGGCGAAAATTTTGGGAGCCTTGAAAAATGTGTGGAAGTCGAGAACATTATCCCGGAAAGCAAAAATGGGTATGTTTGAAGGAATAGTAGTTCCAACAATGTTGTATGGTTGCGAGGCGTGGGCTATGGATAGAGTTGTGCGCAGGAGGATGGATGTGCTGGAAATGAGATGTTTGAGGACAATGTGTGGTGTGAGGTGGTTTGATCGAGTAAGTAACGTAAGGGTAAGAGAGATGTGTGGAAATAAAAAGAGCGTGGTTGAGAGAGCAGAAGAGGGTGTTTTGAAATGGTTTGGGCACATGGAGAGAATGAGTGAGGAAAGATTGACCAAGAGGATATATGTGTCGGAGGTGGAGGGAACGAGGAGAAGAGGGAGACCAAATTGGAGGTGGAAAGATGGAGTGAAAAGGATTATGTGTGATCGGGGCCTGAACATGCAGGAGGGTGAAAGGAGGGCAAGGAATAGAGTGAATTGGAGCGATGTGGTATACAGGGGTTGACGTGCTGTCAGTGGATTGAATCAAGGCATGTGAAGCGTCCGGGGTAAACCATGGAAAGCTGTGTAGGTATGTATATTTCCGTGTGTGGACGTGTGTATGTACATGTGTATGGGGGGGGTTGGGCCATTTCTTTCGTCTGTTTCCTTGCGCTACCTCGCAAACGCGGGAGACAGCGACAAAGTAGGAAAAAAAGAAAAAAAAAAAAAAGTATATATATATATATATATATATATATATATATATATATATATATATATATATATATATATATATATATATATATATATATATATATATATATATACAAATATAT